>NW_027187393.1:638650-648161 GCF_028583685.1 Petaurus breviceps papuanus
CCTTTACACCTTTGTCTTTGTCTATTTCTTCCTCCTCTCTTCCCTTTCCTTCCCCTTCCCTTCTCTTCCTCCATAAACTAGAGCTGGAAGGGTGTGGAATGGAAAAGGGATAACATTGAGGACATCTTCTTGGAATCATAGACTCAGGATCACTGAGATTTAGAGAAAAGAAATGGGAAGAGAAATGACAAAGAGCTAGTAAATAGCAGGGTATCTTCCCTACATGCCCAGGATCTTGAACTTGGTTTTAGGTTGCATGCCCATAGTCCCTCTCTCTTGGGAAATCTGCTTGGTTTGGGTATGGAGATAGGGCCCTCAGCCTGCCATCCCCCATCCCCTCACCCCAATCTTCCTGCTCAGGTTCTACTAGGCCTTGGTTCAGCATAGGGGAAGAGAATGGGGTCATCGAGGTGAGCCACCCTTTGGATCGGGAGCTACTGCTAGATGAGGATGAAGAGGTGCTCTTGGAAGTTATGGTGAGCTCATAGATGAAAAAGGGACGCAGACCCCACCCAGTCCCAACTAGAGTTGTCTATTTTGGGGCTACTGGGATCCTTTTCTCTTTTCTCCCCTCCCCTTTTCTCCTTTTGCCTTATCTCCCTCCACTTCTCTCTGTGTCAATGAAGAAGTGGGAATTGTCTGTTGGTATTACTGTAGACAGGGAGATAGGGAGATAAATGTATAGAGCATTTATTAAATTCTTACTATATGCTAGGTACTCTGCTAAGAATTGAAAATACTAATAAAAGCAAGCAAGAAGATCCTTGCCCTCAAGGAGCTTGAATTCTAATACAAGACAGAAAGGGGAGCTGGAAAGGGATGGGGTGGGATACACCCCTGGTGGCCTAGCATGGAAATGGATGTTTTGGGCAAAATAAAGCAAAAACTTTATCTTTCAGAGCCAGGGTGCCAGAAGTGGAGTCCAAGGTTCTGGAAAAGATGGTCAAATTCACTCTCTCCAGGGAAATATTGTAAAAAGAACACTGTCCGCTTGTGGGATGTTTGGAGAGTGTTTCTTTGGGGGTGGGATTTGAGCTATGTGTCTCTGAGGCAGAGACAGACTTGCAAACATGGAAGACTGGCCCCATACTTGGGTGGGAGGGGTTCAACTCCAACCTCACTTCCTTCTATCCCTCTCTCCTCTTTGGATAGGAAGAAGAACCCTGGAGTGGGAAGTGGTGGCACTAGGGGGCAGTGTTACACATCCTGGCCAAGTTTAGTGCCTAGTCTATAAGGGCAGGTCTCCAGAGCCCAAGACAGTAGGCGGGCCAAATTGTGGAATCCTGGGGATAAGGCTCCGAGGGCTGTGTAATTCAACCCTTTTGTGGTCTCTAGGCTTTTAGTAGTATAAAGCCCATTTGCAAAGCCTACCTTTTGTATCTGGGTGAAGAAGGAAGTGGCTGTTCAGACCAAGCTAGATATGGACTGCTGGCAGGTTGGAGACAGAAACTTTCACTCATTCATTCATTCAACATTTATTAAGAGTGTGTGTCCCAGAAGTCATAGAGGGTTGGGCACTAGTGTTTCCAGACCTCTCAGCTAAACTTTCCCAGTCTGGCCACTAACACTCAGGGGCTTCACTGGACCACAGATGAAATACCAGTGGGAGAACAATGTCTTTAGACATCAGTATGCCACCAGCCACAAAGGATGAGGGAGAAGAGGGGGACCGGAGGGAAATGCCTACCAGAGACCAAGAGACAGGGCAGAAGAACCAGCAAGCTCCAGGCCATCTTGTCCCAGGGCTACCTGTAGAAAAGAAAAGGCTTCTATAAAGTCACCCAGATAGAATTTCTTTTTCTGATCCCAATTTGACCACTGAGAACAAAATGTCCTAGGTTTCATAGGCTCACTCCATCCCTCCAAGACACATTTATTCAGTTTTGACCATAATGTCTCCCACATCCCAGAAACCTCATTACCTCCAGGAGGGAGGGGATCTGCACCCAGTTGAAATAATACTGTAGGGGTGGCTAGGTGGCGCAGTGAATAGAGCACTGGCGCTGGAGTCAGGAGGACCTGGGATCATAGTTCAAGTGCTTTTTTTTTCTTAATTATTTTTTCCTAATGAAGAAAAAGCTATTTTCTCTCCTTATCTTCCCCCCTCCCTATTAGAAAAAGAGAAGAGGAAAATAAGATCCTTGTGACATATATTCGTAATTAAGCAAAACAAATGATCATACTAGCCATGTTCAAAAAATACACGTGTTTCAATTTGCACCCGGAGTGCATCATCTCTCTGTCAGGAAAAGTGTAGCAAGCTTCATCATTGCTTCATCAGCTGGAATTGGGATTGCTCATTGTTCTTAATTCTTTCCAACTTGTTTGTCTTTACATTGTAGTTATTGTATAAACTCTTCTCCTGGTTCTGTTTACTTCATTCTACATCAATTCACTCAAGTTTTTTCCAGGTCTCTCTGGAGCCATCACATCTTTTCTTATAGCACAATGACATTCCATTCAATCCATATGCCATAATCTGTTTATTTATTCCTCAATTGATATTCATCCATTCCCCTCAGTTTCCCAGTTCATTGCCCCTTCAAAAAGAGCTACTATAAATATTTTTGTATATTTAGGTCCTTTCCCTCTTTGTTCTCTTTGGGGCATAGGCCTAGTAGCGGTTTTGCTGGGTTAAAGGGTATGTACAGTTTATAATTTTCTAGGCAAATTGCTTTTTCAGAATGGCTGAACCATTTGCAGTCCCACCAACAGTATATTAAAGTGTCTGTTTTTCTGCAGCCCCTCTACCACTTGCCATTTTCCTTTTGTTTGGGGGGGGGGGCGTCAACTTTGCCAGTCTTATGGATGTGAAGTGGAAACTCAGATCTGTTTTAAATTGCATTTTAAATTTTTTTAGTAATATGGAACATTTTTTCACATGGTTGTTGATAACTTGAATTTCTTCCTTAGAAAACTTTCTGTTCATGTCCTTTGACCACCTCTCAATAGGGAAATAACTCTTTTCTTATAAATTTGAATCAACTCCATATGTATCTTGGAAATGAGACCCTTATTGGAACAACCTGTTCCAAAGATATTTTTCCTCCAGTTACCTGTTTTCCTTCTAATTTTAACTGTATTGGGTTTGTGTATGCAAACCATTTTAAATTTTAGAAAATAAAATTTTCTGTTTTTATCTTTTTCCTCCCTTTCCATCTTTGTTTGGGGTCCCTGTCCTCTTGAGGCAGGGAGATAGAACACAAGTAGGTAACTAATATAGAGTATCACACAGTCAATGTATTAGAATGAATGGGAATTCAACAGATGAGGAAGTGGGATGGAGGGCATCGTAGGCACAGAGAATGAATGGCAAGAGCAGAGGCATGGAGTCGGGGAGAAACAACAAAAGGTCGTAGGTTTAGAGCTGGAAGAAGCATTAGAAGCCATCTAGTCCAAACCTCTCATTTTGTAGTTGAAGAAAGTGAACCTCAAGGAGGCTGTGTCCTGTTACACAGGTAGCAAATGGCAGATCTGTGATTAAACCTAGATTCTTTGACTACAGAGCCAGTGCTCTTTTCACCCTGTACCATAAAAGCCTTAGAACACAGGGAATATTCTAGAAGCAGAGAGTTGCCTGGTTTGCTGAAGAAACTCACTGGCCTCCTTGCTCTTCCTTGAACAAGACCTCCATCTCCAGGCTGAATATTTTCACTGGCTGGCTGTCCCCCTATGCCTGGAATGCTCTCTCCATCTCCAGATCCTGGCTACTCTGATTTTCTTACAAATATTAGCTAAAGTCTTACCTTCTTCATGAGCCATTTCTTGCTCCCTCTTAATGCTAGTATCATTTTCTCCACCCACTGACCCCCACTCCTATTCACCCCAGCCCTCGTAGATTATCTCTTATTAATTTTATCTGTATCTTGTTTGTACATAATTGTTTGCGTGTTGTCTCCCCCATTAGACTGGGCGCTTCTGGGAGCTTTTAAATCTTTATTTGTATTCCAGGGCTTAGTATAGTAACTCGAACAAAGTAGGTGTTTAATAAATGCTTATAGACTTACTAACTATAGAATATAATTAATGAAGGGGAGTAATATGAGATAAAGCTGGGGGCAGGTTGGTACTAGACTGTGGGATGTCATGAAAGTCATGTTGAGGAATTAGAATTGTTGGAAATGCCAACTGGGAAAAGCAAAAACACAATTGATACCAAAAATCTGATATAAAAAAAATTATTAAGGAGAAACCCAGAGTAATTGAATACTTCTGACCAGAAGTGGACTCTGTCCTTCTTGTGGAAGGACAAAATAAACCAATACAAAACCAAGCAAGTTGTATACATTAGTTTGGTGCAGACACTCCCTTCAGAGGACTGATTGGTTCATTCTCTTCTGGGTACACCTTCCCATGATCATACTTTATTACTAATGAGGCTCTAATTCTGTTAGACAATATACATAATATATGAGGTTCATTAAGCAAGCACAGTAACAACCCCAGAATACTGGCCCCCCCCCCCCGAACCCCCCCAGCCTAACCTAGATGTGTCTTTATCTGGGCCTGTGAGTCCCAAGGCGCACCATCTGCTTTCTAATTGGTCAAATCCACTTACTGTTGCCAGCTTCTTTTTATTTTACTATATTCTGTGGGAACTGGGAATCCAACTTCTTCCCAAGGCTACTGCCTGGTCTGATAACTTTACTTTTATCAGTAGCCTCATTTCAGCAGTTTTGCAGTCCTGTGGAAACTTAACCCTTTGCTACTTCTTTTTCCCAAAAGAAATTGGAGATCAATGATAATTTTGGAAGAAATGAGTGTCATGACAAGGTCAGCAAAGCAGAAGAGGCTGTGAAGGCAAGCAGGATAGTACAAAAAAGAGTTGAAACTCTAATCTGGAAGGAACCTGGATGATTCCCTTTTTTTCATGGGCTCCCACACCCTCCAGCTCATAGGATCATAAGATTTTGAGCCAGAAAAGACCTTGTAACACAAGATATTAGAAAGGGAGGGAACCTTAGAACACATAACAGAAAATTAGAGCTTTGGGAGAATGTGGAATGTTAAAGATCAGAGCTAGAATGTAGAGACCATTTAGCTTAATGCTCTTATTTTATATGTGAGGAATTAAGATCTGAAGAGGGGAAAGTAATTGACCAAGGTACCTCAGGGAGTAAGTAATTATCAAAGCTGGGATCTGAGTTCTAGGTCCTTTGGCTTCAAAGTCAGTGTTCTCACTTTGTAATATTATACTTAAGACCTTCCCAGCTCTAATATTTTTGATCCTACCCTAAATTACTTATTTATATGACGAACCATTCTCCTCATCGCTCTTTCCTTTCAAAAAATGATTGATATGCTTTGTTTTTACATCACCTTAATTTCTGAACAGATCCCTCCTTCCTCCCCTCCCCATGAAAACTTGTAACAAAAAGAAAAATAAGAAAACAGAAAGCAGTTCAACTGAGTCTAACAGTATATGTTCAGTCTGCCCCCTTGTCCCCCACCTCTGCAAAAAAGGGAAGTTCATTTTCTTGTTTCTTCTTAGGAGACAGACTTGCTCATTGTAATTATGTGACATTCAGGCTTTGTTGTTGTAGTTGTTGTTTCTGATTTCCATAATTCTTCCCACTGCAGCCCATAGTTCTCATGTGAAGTTGATAATGAAAATATTCTTTAGTATACCAAGAGACCTAACACTGCCTAGTGGATCACATGCTGGAGCCAAGAAGATCTGGATTCAGATTCTGCCCCAGTCACTTAGCAGCTGTGTGCTACTGAAGAAGGCACTTAACTTCTGGTTTCCTTACTTGTAAACTGAAGAAGTGATGGCTTGTAAGGTCTTTTGCAGCTCTGAATCTGTGATCTATGATCCCATTGGTATGGGAACCTTATTTCACTGACACAAATCTCTCTGCACCTTAGCCAGTGGGTGGGGGAGGGCCATCTTGTGGTCATCCTTCACTGCCTCCTGCTCTGCTCTCTCTAAGCCTCTTCCCACTTTCTGTCTGCAGGCTACAGAGATCCATCTCAACATCTATGGGCAAGAGGCTAAGGCCAGGACCTGGGTCACCATAAGGGTGACAGATGTTAACGATCACTCCCCCCAATTCTACAACTGCATCTTGCCTGACTGTGATTTCTCTGATGATCAGATGGTATCCACTTTTAGTGGCTTTGTGACTGAACACTCCTCTGCCCGTGTGCCCATTAGCAACCTCTTCATGGTGGCTTATGATCCAGACAAGGTAAGCACTGTCCCTATGCTGCCAGCCCAACTATACTAATGCTTCCCTCTGCTTCCTCTTTGAGTTCTCTTTCCTGGAGCTCTCTACACCTCCCTTGACTGCTAACTACTCCCTTTATGTGAGGCCATACAGCAAGTTAGGAGAGGGGTAGGATCTTTAGGAACCAGCTGGAGGCTCCCTGGTGAGGTAGATGGTGATGGGTGGAAATGGAGGTTTTATGAGGGCAAATGAGAGTGGATAAATATAGCTAATGGTAGATGGTGCTGGGTGGGACTTGTATGGAATAGATGTAGATAATTGTGAATGGTGGTAGCTAGGATATGGGGGTGAATAGGAGTATATAGATATAAAAAATGCTCATTTAATTGAATGGGATAGAAGTCAGATTCATTACTATTGTTAAGTAAGGATAGACTGGATGCAGGAAGGGAACCCTAACAGAACCTATATCTTTCTTATTTCCAGGGCCTCAATGGCACTTTCCTGCTATCCCTGTCTGGTACTGATCACATGGCTTTTACTGTGTCCCCCGAAAAGGTGGTGAACACAGGAGAGGTACAAGTGTTGGTTGGGCAGCCTAACCTTGTGGATTTTGAGCTGAAGCAGACAATGGAGGTAGAGGTGAGAGATGGTGGGATTGCTTAGTGGGTAGAGGGATACCTAGCACCATAGAACCATGGGTTTTAGAACTGAAAGAGACCTTAGAGATCACTTAGTTCACCCCCCTTTCTACAAAGAGGACAATTGATACAAAGAAAGGGGAAGTGACCTTCCCAAGGTCTCATAGCTAAGGAAGTAGCAGAATTTGGATTAGGATTCTGGTCTTTCTGACTGCAAATGTAGTAATCTTTCTCCTTCATTGTGCAAATTCCTTAATACTTGTCTCTCTTGAGGTAGGTCATAGCCAATGACTCTAACAGCCATATGGTCTCCACTGCCAAGATAACCATCCATGTGGAGGACATTAATGACCATGCACCTGAGTTCAACCAGAGCCAGTACATTCTATATGTATATGAGCACTGCCCAGATGGCACAGTAGTTACCAATGACATCAAGGTGAGAGATGGAAAAGGAGAACCAGAAACTCCCTGGGGTGGAGGGTGAACATGGGGAAAGGACTTCCCCAACCCCTAGGGCTGGCCTGGGCTAGCATTCCCAGTTATGGAAAGAATTAGTGTTTCTCAGAGTGTCCATACCTGAGAAACATGGAAGAATGTATAGTGAGAGTCAGCAAAATCCAGGAGAAAGAGTGTGAAAGAGCATGTGTGTGTGTGTGTGTGTGTGTGTGTGTGGTGTGTGTGAATAAATTAATGAAGGTGGCAGACAGAAAGACAGAAAGGAGATAAAAATAGGAAAAGACAGACAGGCAGATGCAGAAAGGAAGATAGAATCATAGACTCAGAATCCCTGAATATCAGATTTGAAGAAACCTCAGAGGACACATAGATGAAGTCCTACCTGAACAGAAATCCCAATATAACATCTGTAAGAAATTATCATGCAGCCATCACTTGAAGACCTCCAATGATAAGAAAATCACTATTTCTTGAAACAGTTCCCTCTACTTTGGTACAGCTCTAGTTCTTAGGAAATGTTTTCTTCTCAAGAAGGGAACTCTGCCTCTGATCTCTGGTGCCAAGCAAAATGAGTACAGATTTTCAGACATTTGAAGACCACATTTATGTCCCTCTTGCTTCAAGTCTTCTCTTCTCCATCTGAGTTCCTTCAGCTAACCAATGTATGACATGATCTCTGATCTTTTCACCATGCTGATCACCCTTTCCTGGACATACTCTAGCTCTCTGGGATTAGAGGATGAGAGTCATTGGGTAATAAGGTGGGAGATTTGGCTAATTTATAATACTCTTGGAATATATTCATCTAGGCCACAGACCCTGATACTGACTTTAGAGGACTCATCACTTACCAACTTATCTCGGGGAACAGGTATGTACCTCTGCCCAGCTTCAAAAAGTCAGTGGGCTCAGGGCTCGAGTGGAGACTGACCCTTCAAGCCAACAGCAGTCCTATTGAGTGAGCATAGATAGGTCTTCCTCATTCCCAGCAATCTTCTTCCTTCGCCTCTAATCTGGCCGCCATAGTGCGGATATCTTTCAGGTGAATTCCAGTTCTGGAGAGATAACAGTGAAGAATGGCAGCCATCTGAACCGGGAACTTCAGCCTTTCTACTACCTCACACTGCTGGCTGTGGATGGAGGTGGCCTGACAGGCTCCACCCTCCTGCAGATCATCCTGCTGGACATCAATGACAATGCCCCTGTGGTTACTGGTTCCTACAACATCTATGTCAAAGAGGTGACAGACAATGTTGCAGTGACCATCCAGGTAAGGGCTGGGAGTGGTTCAGCAATGTCTCCTGGGGCAGAGAAAGATCCACTGCTGGGGAGAAGGAAGTGAACCCCAGGGACTGGGCCTTAATCACATTGAGAAGAATTTAGATTCGACATTTAGAGGAAACATGGAATTCTCTGAATTTCCTCAAGCTCTTTACAGAAGGGAAAACTGAGGTTGTATAGTTTGGTGATCCAGTAGATAGATCATTGGACCTGGAAGTCAAAAGACCTGAGTTCAAATCTGTCCATTGACAATTTCTGGCTATGTGACCCTGGAGAAGTCACTTAACTTCTGTCCATCTCAATTTCCTCGTCTGTAACATGGAGATGATAATACTTCTTGCCTCCTAGGGTTATTGTGAAGATCAAATAAGTTAATATTTGTAAAGTACTATGTAAACTTTTAAACACTACATAAAATAAGCTATTAAACTGAGGTAAGGTAAGTCAAAGAAACTTGTGCATTGCCACTTAGCTGCTAAGCCAGGATTCTGACCACTTACCAGTGTTTGCCTTGTTGCTGGATGGGTTTTAAGGTGCTGTCCACACAAGACAGTTACCATGTGGGTGACATGGGGCAGAATCAGGTATGGTAATGGTTAAGGATGGTGACCTCTCCTTTTTTCCTTTCCTCTTCCCCTACCTTGCAGGCCTATGACAATGATGAACTTAACACTAACAACAGTGAGATCCATTTTAAAATCCTGCCCAGGCCGTACAGTGACAACTTCACCTTGGACCCAGTTACTGGATTACTGACAAACCAGGGACCCCTGGACCGTGAAGCCATTGACCCCAACCTGTCCGGGGAGATTGTGCTGACAGTGTTCGTCTATGACCTAGGAGTTCCCTCGCTCAACACCACAGTAGATGTTACCATCAATGTAGAGGTAACAGGGCCAGGAGAAAAACCACCCCTCCTCCCAGTGATTATAGGCTCCTATGGCCTTCCTTAGGCTCACT
>NW_027187393.1:648171-688850 GCF_028583685.1 Petaurus breviceps papuanus
GCTTTGGCCTTAAAGTGTTCTAGATATAGAATCTAGGTCCTTTTTTTGTGAGGTAATTAGGGTTAAGTGACTTGCCCAGGGTCACACAGCTAGTAAGTGTCAAGTGTCTATCAGAGACTGTATTTGAAGTCAGATCCTCCTGCCTTCAGGGTCGGTGCTCTATGCACTGTGCCACCTAGCTGCTCCTAGGTCCTCTCTCATTTCTTCTGTAAGCCCCTTCCCCAAACCCACTAAGCTCTTGCCAACTCTGCCACCATCCTCATGTGGGACAGGATATTTGTCTCTACCAATGAGGAGAGAGTCCTATACCAGTGGGCTTTGGGACTGGGGTTACACTTCCATTTCATTAAACAACAAGTCAATAAACTCAACCCATTTATTAATTTTATTTATCAATTACTTTTATTAATTTATTTTTTACTTATATTAATAATTAATTTATTAATCACTTAGCATATATAATACCTGTGCTAGATATTAGGAATTCACAGACCATAGTAAAGCCATACCCTGCCCTCAAGGGGCTTGTATTTTGCTGAGGGAAAGCAATATGCATGCTGATCAGTATACGTGGAGATACATAGTATTGCAAAGGTAATTTTAAAAGCAAGAGAACATTGACAGCTGCATGAGTGGGTGGGTGTTGGGGAAGGCTTCACAGAAGAAGTGGCGTCTCAGCTGAGCCTCCAAGGAAGATCTAAGATTTTGAAGGGCAGAGATAAGTAGGGAGAGCATTGCAGCCTGTGTGAATGTATGGAGATGGGGGGTGGGGGGTCATCATGTCAGGTTTGGAGAACAATTAGCAATCCAATTTGGGCAGAACATACCGACATAGAGGAGAATGAAAGGAGGCTCTATCCAGGCTGTAGAGGACTTCAGATGCCTCCCTGAAGAGTCTGCATTGTATTCTAGAGGTAAATAAAGCCATTTGAAGGTTTTTGACCCAAGGAAGTGACATGGTCAGACTGGTAGGAAGATTATTTTGGCAACTATGTGAAATATGGAGTAGACAGAGGAGACACTGGAAGCTGGGGGACAAGAGGCTAATATAATAGTATGACAAAGGCCTGGAGTTTGTCAGTGCCCATGGGAGACAGAAGAAGAGACATGAGATGTACTGAAAAAGGGAGATTGGAGGTGCAGGGGTTGAGAGCCAGGAAGACCTGAGTTCAAATACCATCTCAGACACTTATTAGCTATCTAAGAATGGACAAGTCACTTAATTCCTCTCTCAGCTCAGTTTCTAATTCTATAAAATGGAGATAAGACTAGCACCTTCTTCACAGAGTTGTTATGGAAATTCAATGAGGTAACATTTTATACAATGATTAATAGACCATAGAGTGCTTTGAAAATGATAGTTATCATTGTATCTGGGTTAATGGGAAGGTGTTTATTTTTAAAAGTATTTTATTTTTCCCAATTACATGTGAAAACATTCTTTTTGCAAATTTTGAGTTCCAAATTTTCTCCTCCCCTGCTCTCATTGAGAAGTCAAACAATTTGACATAGATTACACACATGTAGTGATGCAAAATACATTTAATGGGAATATATTTATATTCTCAACATAAATTGGGAAATTAGGAAGAGGGGTGGGTTTTAGGAGAAGACCATCAGTTTCATTTTGAACATGTTGAGTTTGAGATATTTATAAGACATACTGTAGAAAATATCTAGCAGACAGTTGATGATATGAGAGTTTAAGAGCAGTTATGGTGGAAGATAGAGATTTGTAAGGCACCTGAAGAGATGATTAATGAACACATGGGAAAAGAGGAGAACATCAAAAGAAAACACAGAGTGAGAAGAGATCCCACAGCAGAGCGTTGGGGGTCACCCACACTTGGGAGGCAGATGATGGGTGATGTGACAGCAAAAGACTCTGAGAAGTAATGGTCATGGAGGTAGGAGGAGAACTGAGAGAGAGAGAGAGAGAGAGAGAGAGAGAGAGAGAGAGAGAGAGAGCAGTATCTCAGAAGCTATAGGAGGAGGGAATGTTCAAAAGGAGGGACCTCAGGACAGATGATGACCATTCTCTTAGTAAATATATCAATGCTCATTGTGTGCAGACCGCACATGGTTCCTGCCCTCACAGAGCTTATGTATAGAAGAGAAGTAAGATGTAATCACAGTCAGCTATAATATACCCTGTCTGCTACATGTGTGCTCCTAGACAAGCCACTCTTTTTTTCTAGATCTTAATTTTTCTAGATCAGCTATCAAATGAGAGTGTGGGGCTAGATGATTTTTGAAAAGTCTCTTCTAGCCTTGCCATTCCATTTTCTAATTCCCAATACTAAGAGCTGTATTAAATTCATCATAGAAATCTCAGAGGGAAGGTTGGGGAATAAAAAAGTGACCATTGAAGGGGTACATATTCCTCTCTTTTTTCCTCCAGTTCTGAGATCCATTTTGACCTCCCTATCTCTGATCCTGGTTCCTTTTTGGTTTTCCTAGAAGTATGGAATACAGAGTTGGTGGAAATTTTAGGCCATTGGTTGACAGTCAAGGGGAAAGGGGTCTGTTGGAAAAGGGGGGTGTTGGATCCCAAACTCACCTTATAGTTCGTGCACACACCTCATTTGCTTCGCAGACTCTTTTATATATTTCTGTCTTGTTAAATTTAACCTTTATCTGCCAGTTACCCCCCAAACATCCTCTATCCTCAGGACATCAATGACAACATGCCTGTGTTCATTACTACCACTTATGAATTCCATGTAAAGGAAGGAGATAAGGGTGAGTATTACCCTCCCCCCTTCCAGAATAAAGGGCATGTGTTTGGGAGAGGGATGGGTGGGGGGATGGCCTAGACAGTGTGGTACAGTGGCAAGAGCTTCTGGATTTAGTCTTTGTGCTTTGGATCCAGAAGTGATTTGCCCAGAGTCACAGCTGGCATGTGTCAGAGGCAGGACAGTACCTTTTGTGCTATTTATAAGCTGTGTGATACTGAGGAAGTTACTCACTCCACCTGAGCTTAGGCTCACTTATCTGTGAAATTAGGATGGTAACAATTGCATTACTATCTCAGTAGGGCGTAATAGGCAATGCGCTTTTTAAACCTCAAGTGTCTCTAGACATGAGAGACACATTCTTGTTGTTCAGTCATTTCAGTTGTGTCTGACTCTGTCCCCCATTTGGGGTTTTCAAGGCAAAGATACTAGAGGGATTTGCCATTTCCTTTTCCAGCTCAATTGACAGATGAGGAAGCTGAGGCAAACAGGATTAAGTGATTTGTCCAGGGTCACACAGCTAGTAAGTGTCTGAGGCCAGATTTGAATTCAGAAAGATGAGCCTTCTTGACTCCAGGCTTGGCATTCTATCCACTGTGCCACCTGGCTGAGAGACATGATGTATGTTAATATTATTATGTAATATAATCATAGAGACACTGTGGCATAATGTCTAAAGAACCATCCTAGAAGTCAGGAAGTCCTGTGTTCAAGTCCTGCCTCTGACACACCCTGACTGAGTGACCCTGGGCAAATCACTTAACCTCTCTGTGCTCTAAGTAACTAAGTTGCAAAGAAGGTGTTGGCCTGTATTGGTAGAAGAAGCTTCCTTTACCTATAACACTGAAGTCACAGGGCCAGTCCCTATCCCTAGTCAATGTAACATACAAGAAAATCAAGTCTCTGCTTTCTAAGTCCCTGGGAGCTCAGATATCTGCCATCTTGCCAACATCTCCAGTCCAGCACATCTGGGCTCTTTACTTGAAGAGTTGAATTGCCTTGAAATCACCAAGAATGGCGTGGGGGTAAAGAATGACTTAATTCTTGGGCCAGGGATCATCTCCCAGTGCCTCAGGTTGGGGTTCAGGAAGTGTCTTCCAGTGACTCCCAATGAAATCTATCCCAAAGGACCAGACTCCAAATCAGGGTGTGTTTCCCAATGACCAAGCAGGTGGCTGAAGGTCTTTGGAGAGAGGCAGAAGCTCAGTTTCCTTCTTGGGCCTGGCAGGTGCATACTTGGGTTTCGTGGAGGCCTGGGATGCTGACCAGATGGATGTCAACAACCGAGTCACTTTCACTCTGACTGGGGATGGAGCCAGCAATTTTGGGATCCGCTCCAGATTCCTGGGCTCAGGCCGGAATCAGGGGGATTTATCCCTTGTCTCCGATGTGAGCCTAGATTATGAAAGGCCGCCCAAAGACTTCACATTGACTGTGTTGGCACAGAACGCAGTTGAGTCTGAAGGGACAGGGTCTGCCACGGTGCTGGTGATCACGGATGATGTGAACGACGAGGCCCCAAGCATCGTGGCATCCTCTTTGGAGGAAGTCAAAGTTTTTGAACACCAAGGCAATGAGGATGAGCTCGTGGCTCATGTGCAGGCCCAAGATCCTGACACAAATGCCTCATTGGAAATCCATCTTCAGGACACAGGCTGCTTCAAAAGGGGGGTTGATGTGGGTACTGTGTGCCAAGACTGGTTCAGGCTGGTCCCCAATGGTAGTGTCTATATCAATGACAGCTTGACCATCGATTATGAAGTCTGTGACCTCGTGAGACTACTCCTCCAGGCCTGGGATCTTCATACAGCTGAGGGTTTCCCTGCCAACAGCCCTAATGGTAAGGGCTGTTCAGGCTAGCATGGGGAGAATGGTGAATTGGGAGAAGCTAAAGGTGAAGGAATGCTAGAGTGGAGACAGGAGAGAAAGACGGGGAACTTGGGAGACATCAGTTTTAGCCTCTTTCTATAGGACTGAGTCTCTGTCTTCTGCTTTTGCAGAGACTCTACCCATCGCCATCTTGGATGTGAATGACCATCCACCCCAATTTCTGCCTTTGGATGAGACATTTGGTGAGGAATAACCACTTTCTCTCTGTGCTGTGGATCTCTCTATGTCTGAGTCTTTTTGCTGCTCTCTGGAGTGACCTCAACCCAATTAGTCCAAGGAACTGTGATAAGTAGGCAAATTTGAGGACCTTCCTTCCCCCTTGGCCCAGCCTTGTAAATCAGGATGACCTGTATTTAAGACCTCCCTCTGACTGTGTGACCTTGGAGAAGACACTTAACCTCTCAGTTTTCTGTGTAACTCTCTAAATTATAGAGAAAGTAGATGGAGGGAGTTTTCCTTAACCTAGAGTTGTCCATATTAATGAAATCACGAGTCCAGTCTCTCTCCATACCACTATCTTCCCACCACAACTCCCTTGCTCTCCTAATAGGATGCGCCTTGCATCTTGCCCCCAAGACCTGGCATCTGATGAGTCTGTTCATTCTGTCTCTTCTCTGCAGTGGTCATACCAGAAATTATTTCTGTGAATCAGCAAGTGGCTTCTGTGAAGGTAAGAGGTCACTCCTTGGGACCTTGGGTCTCAGCCATTTGATTCTCTAGGAAATAACATGATGGATGCATTGGAAAGAATTTTGGCCTATGAGTCAAAAGACCTGGGTTCTCGCTCCCCTCTTCCATCCATTCTCTGTGTGATCTTAGACAAGTCATTTCCATTGTGAAAAAAAGGATAAGATTTGATGATCTTTGGGTTCCCCTTCAGTTCTGGGGGAACCATGAAACTCTGGTTATCTGGCCACTGTCTTCCAAATCCCATGTTTCCAGGTCTCAGACTAGAAGATCCCAGTCTAGGCTACCCTGTGTTACTCTTTTTCATAGGCCACAGATGAGGATGATGGGGTCAATGCAGTCCTCTCCTTCTTCATTGACCGGGTGGAATTCATCTCCAAGGATGGTTCCAGCAGCCTCTTTGAAGGCCTGTTCCAGATCAGCCCTTCATCTGAGGGCAACATATACACAGGCAGCATAAAGTAACCTGGGGGAGAGGGTTTCAGAGTTGGGAATTGAAGAGTAGCAAGTGGCCTCGTTTTGGGGGAGGGATAATCAGAGCTTTCCAACAGTGGAAGGAAGGGCTGGTAATTGGTCATTGAAGACTGAGTGATCACTTTTAGGGGAATACTTTAGAGGGGATTTCCTTACAGATATGGATTGGCCTAGATTGTCCCTGTGGTCTCTTCCAAATCTGACATTCTTTAGTTCTGGGTTGCTTTGGTAGGTAGTAAGATCCCTGCAAGCATCCAAATAGAAGCTAGTCATTGAGATGCCATAGAGAGTTTTCCTGTATTGGGTAGGACACTGGACTAGGCCACTTCAAATGTCCTTTATAGCTTTAAGAGATTATCATTTTAGGTGGGCAGAGGTCAGGGGAGGAGGAGGGGACTAGTTGTGAAGGGGGGATTTTCTGAGCTTGGTGAAGGGGAGCCTAATCCTGAGCTGGGACTTTCCCCAGGGTGGTGGCTTCCCTTGACAGTTCCCTTCAGGGGACCTACAATCTAACAATCAGGGCCCAAGATAGCCCTAGTGAGGGCTCTCCTCTGACAGCCAACACCTCCCTGAATGTGAGTATATGAACCCTCAGTGTCCCTGGTCTTACTTCCCTCCCAAGACCTTTGACCTGCTAGCTCTTTAAGCCCCACCCCAGGCACTAGCCCTCTAAGCGATCAGCCCCCAAAAGCCTTCAGTTCCATGGTCTTTTATTTCTTGATCCCCATTAGCTCTTCACTGTGGACAAGAACTATCGTCTGCGGCTTCAGTTCTCAACAGCAGCAACAGAAGTGGGAAGCAATGCCAATATAATCAGAGCGTATGGTCTGGGGCCAGCCTTCTATCTCCGGGACCCTTGGGAGGAAAGGGCACCAGGGAGGGAAATGGGACCCTGCCTCTGTGTGTCCAACCCTGAACAGGCCTCAAAGCCACACTGTATCCCTGTTCTTCCCTTTCCTTTTGTGCCCCCTTCCCTGCCCCATCTCTGCTGATTACCTACCTCAGTCCTGCCCTTGCTTCAGTGTCCATTCCCAGTCTTGGCTCTGTCTGAATCTCTGTGCCTATCACTGAACCTGGAACTCCCAGGATTAGGAGGTGACTCACAGTTAAGGTGGCTTCCAGGCTGTGAGCTGGGACCAGCGCCAGCCCTGGAGGGATAGAGGGGGCACAAGCTCCTTTTGTCTCTCCATTGATCTCTGCTTGGCTTGTAGTGCCCTGATGGTAGCAACAAAGACCACAGTCTACATCGTGGGCATTCAGGACATGGAGACCTCAACCACCAGGTGGGTGCTTCAAGCACAGAACAGTGCTTCATATGGGGTAGAGTATGGGAAGGGCATACAAGAAAGGGGGCACTGGAGGTCATAGGTGATGGACAGAGACTGGAGACAGGGTGGGGAGGGGCAGACAGTGATCCTCAGCCTAAGAGTGTGATAGTCAGTAGCAATGCCAGCCATTGTTTCCCTTCTTCTAGGGCTTCCTCAAGGTCTCGGTCCATGGGGAGGTTTGACCATTCCCACCTTTCAGTAATTCATTGGGAGGGCAGCCCTGTAATTTGGGTTCCCACTTGCTTCCAAGCTGGCCATTGTGACCTGGGCCAGCCACTACAGCTTTAGCTCCAGAATCCCTTTTCTGTAGATATAGGGGATGCAGAGTCACAACGTCTCATCACCAGAAGGGTACCTTGGCCAACCAGGACTTGATCAAAAATTCCCCTCCACAACATTCCAGAAAAGTGATCAGCCACCCTCTGCTCAAAGATTTCTAGGGATGGAGAATTCACTTCCTCCTCAAGAGACCCATTCCACTTTGGGATGGTTTTCATTGCTAGGAAGTTCTTCCTTGTATAGAGCCTAAATGTCTCTCCTTTTAACTCCCAACATGTAAGACATTAGATTGGGGGTCTAGCTAGATACAAGTCATAGCTCTATTACTTACTATGTGTGTGTGACCTTGGCTAAATTAATTCCTATCTCTGGGCCTCCATTTCTTTTCCAATACAATGAAGGAATTGGACTAGAATTATGGGCTCGTAGATTTGAAGCTAGCCTTCAAGGTCCCTTCTACCTCTAAATCCCA
The DNA here is from genome assembly GCF_028583685.1 of Petaurus breviceps papuanus. Lineage (NCBI taxonomy): Eukaryota > Metazoa > Chordata > Mammalia > Diprotodontia > Petauridae > Petaurus > Petaurus breviceps. Next base: position 656,037 of record NW_027187393.1, read on the forward strand.
TTAATGGCTATAATAACAAGAGCTAACATTTATATAGTACTTACTATGTGTCAGGCACCGTGCTAAACGCTTTACAATTATTACAGTTAGTATCTCATTTGATCCTTACAACAACTCTGCAAGATAGGTTCTATTATTATCCACATTTTACAATTGAGGAAACTGAGGCAAACAGAGGTTAAGTGACTTGCTCAGGACCACACAACTAGGAAGTGTCAGGGGTTTGTTTTGACCTCAAGTCTTCCTGATTCCATATCAAGGGACCTATCTGCTGTGCCAGCCAACAATCCCATGGTCTTTTTTTTTTTTTGCTTTTTTGGAGGGCAATTGGGGTTAAGTGACTTGTCCAGGATCACATGGCTAGTTTTTTGTGTTACATGTCTGAGGCTGGATTTGAACTCAGGTCCTCCTGACTCCAGGGCCAGTGCTCTACTCACCCAACCATCTAGCCACCCCAATCCCATGGTCTTTTATTTCAAAGCATCATGTTGTTGTTCAGTCACTTTTCAGTCCTATCTGACTCTTTGTGACCCTTTCTGGAGTTTTCTTGGCAAAGACACTGGAGGGATTTGTCATTTCTTCTTTCAGCCCATTTAACAGGTGAGGAAACTAAGGCAAACAGGGTGAAGTGATTTGCACAGGGTAATACAGCTAATAAATGTCTGAGGCTGGATTTGAACTCAAGTCTTCTTGACTCCATGCTCGGTGCTCTATTGACTGTGTCACCAAAGTGTTGAAGAACCTCAGAACTGGGAGTCTGTTTAGGCCAACCCCTGCCTTGAAAGGAATCCCCTCTATATTCTTGACAAGTGGACATCCAAAGTTCGTTTGAAGATCTCCAGAGAAGGGAAATAGCTAATTCCAGAGGTCACCTGTTCTTGTCTTAGTCCTAATCTTAAGGAAGTTTTACTGAAAACTGAGCTGATATCAGCTACTGGGCCCCTTCCCTACACTCTTTGACCCCTGCCCCTGCTGGCTCAGCAGCAGAACAGATTTTATCTTTCCCATGTCAGCCATTCGAATACCATTTGAAGACAGTTTTTTTGATTTCCAGTTCTCCAATAGAACTGTGACCTCATTGATATGGGCATTCCCTTCAACCATTCTATATCACCCACTCCCAGATTCCCTTGAAATCATCTCTTATTTTTTTTTTTGGAGGGGGGAGGCAGGGCAATTGGGGTTAAGTGACTTGCCCAATGTCACACGACTAGCAAGTGTTTAAATGTCTGAGTCCAGATTTGAACTCAGGTCCTCATGACTCCAGGACCAGTGCTCTATTTACCAAGCCACCCTAAGTCTTCTCTTCTATAAGCTTAATATTTCTAGTTCCTTCAGCTGATCCATATATATGGGATGGTTTCTAGCCCCATGCCCATGCTGCACTCCTTCCAACTTGTCAACGGCCTTCCTCAAGTCTGATGCTCAGAACTTTAGCTAGGATGCTCCAGAAGTAGCCTGATGAAGGTCAGAGACCAGCAAGGCTCTCCCTTCCCAACTGCTGGACAAAATCTCTTTATTAAAGTAGTGTAAAATATATCTATTCAGCAAACATTTGCTGAACAAACTACTGATTGAATGATCTCCAGAAACTGACATTCCACTAGATGGGATAGGCCATGTACAAAGATGAATATGATAGAAGGTAGGGTGGGGTAGGGAAGAAAGGAAGGAAGGACACAAGAAATTAAAGCATTTAAGCAAGGTACTTAATTAAGCACCTTCTGTGTCCTAGGCACTGGGCTAAGTGTGCTACAGATTTCTCACTTGATCCTCAGAACAGTTCAGGGAAGGACTATTATTATCCCATTTTGTATAGGAAGGAAATGGGGCAGACAAAGGTTAAGTGACTTGCCAAGGGTCACACAGCCAGTAAGTGTCTGAGGTCTGATTTGGCTCAGATTTATACTGATTCCAGACCCAATGTGCACTGAACCAACGTAGCTGCCTCCAGGGGGCAAAGGAGAGATCTAGGCACAGTTCTCTAGGAAAACTTGAGAAAAAAAAAGTTTCTTGGTTTCCACTTCAAACTAGGGACTCACCTTGAACTCTAAAACCCTGAATTCCTTTTCCCATGAACTATGGGCTAAACAAGCCCCTCCTCCCATCCAGCACCAGCTCTTCTTCCTTTCCCACAGCCCATGGATATCATAGGATCTTGCTTGAAGAGTCCCCCAAAGGGACAGTTTACCTTCCTAAACCCACTTCTTCTACCTGAAGGGGAGAATTCCTGGATCTCACATGCTACCTCCTGGATCTCCTGTGATTCCAATACATATCTTAGGCACTTAATCAGATGCTCTGTTCCCCGAAGACCTTCAAGAGTCTTTAGATGCCTTGCTAGGGTCCTAATCTAGCCTTGGTGCCAAGAGTCAGTTCCTTTCAAGTCTTACTACCAATATTGTTAAACAGTCCCTGCTGTCAGGATGCTCATAGTCTGATAGTAGAGATAAAGCATAGGCATAAATAATTAGCATAGGACAGAACAAGGAGGCATGATTTGAGGTAACTAACTCTATATAAAAAAGACCTGGTTGGGAGGAGAGTCTTACTGGTTTCCAAGTTCCATGAGTCTGCAGTGTAATATGATATGCAAAAGGAGAAAAAAATGAATTCAATCTTAGGCTAGATTAAGAGAGGTGTTCTGTCCAGAATGAGAGAAGCTATAGTCCTGATGTGCTCTGCCTTGGCCAGAACACATCTGGATTGTCTTCAGTCCTGGGCTCTTCATCTTTGAAAGGACATTGACAAATTGGAGCATGTACAATCAGAATGGTAAGAGGTATAGAGACCAGGCAAGCTCTGGTTGAAGGAACTGGGGAGGTTAAATCCCAGAAGACTGGGATGAGGGTGGTGTGTGACAGCTGTGAAGAGCTTCGGTGAGGGAAAAAGATTCAGTTAATCCTGTTTGGCCTCTCAGGCCAGAGCCAGAAACTATGGGTAGAAGAGAGTAGTTTAAAGCTAGAGGGAAGGAAGAACTTCCTCACAAAGAAGATAGGAATGGGCTGACTTGGAAGGTAGTGAGCTTTTCTTTCACCAGAATTTTTCTAGCAGAACCCTATGACTTCTGAAGACCCTTCCCACCTTTAGATTGTAGAACACCTCTAACCCTCCCTGCGTTTTGACCTCCTTCTGTCTGGTTCTCTCAGGGCTAAAGGTTTATCTTATATGGATGCCTACTTTGTGTACCCCAATGGAACAGCCTTGAACCTCAATGATGTTAACCTGTGAGTTGCATGGGTGACTGAGGGCTATGGGTGATGATGTATTTGTGGAGGGGAGAGGCAACAGGCTTCCAGGATGAGATCCAGCTTCCTGCCTTAGGGACAAGCAGAGTCTCCAGTCCCTTGAGCAGGAGCCTAAGTGGTCTTCTTCTGGCTAGATACATCCGGGATGACCAGGAGACGTTAGCCACACTGCTACGACTTGGGCTGGTGGTGATTGTGAGTACCTTTAGTCAGGGAGAGAGGAGGGAGGGGTTGGAAAGAGGAGCTGGAAGGAAAGCAAGGGGGGAAAGGATGGGAATTGGGGAGTACAAGAGGGTCATCAGGGATTGGAGCTAGTGGAGAGAGAAGATATAGTGGACAGGATGAGAGTTGGAGGGAGAAGGGAATGGGGGATGGGGATCCCAAAGTCTTTCTGACCTTCCAGGGCTCTGGGGAGGAGACAGAGCAGGACAAGGACAAGGAGTACCTCAGCGTCATTGCTGGGCTAGGGGGTGCCATGATACTTCTTATCATCATCATGACCACATCATTGGTGTGCACCAGGAAGAGGTATCTTGGGGCCAGCAGCCTTGGGAGCCCCAAGTTGCTCCTGTTTCCCATATCTGAAAACAGATACCCTTCTCCCTTTCCCTTCCACCACCCCTCCTCTTGTGACCTGATTCTCTTCTCTCCTGCTCCTCAGCTACAAAAGGAAACTGAGAGCTGTGAAGGCTGCCAAAGAGGCCAAGAAGACAAGCCCTGGATCTAACCTGCAGGGCTCTGTAATCCCTGGAACAAACCTGTTTAATTCGGAGAGGTGAGCATCATCCTTGGACCGATTGGATGATGGCGGTGATAGTATTGAGGGTAGGGGTGGAGATTGCTCAAAGCAGAAGAGGGGAACCTGCAACCCCAAGGCCACATGTGGCCCTCTAGGTCCACAAGTTCAGCCCTTTGACTGAATCCAAAATTCACAGAACAAATCCCATTTAAAAAATTAAACCCATTAATAAAAGTATTTGTTCTGTGAATTTGGATTTAGTCAAAGGGCTGCACTTGTGGACCTAGAGGGCCACATGTGGCCTTGAGGTCGAGGGTTCCTCACCTCTGGCTTAAAGTGTTTCCTCTTCTGGCCCTGGGAAATGATTAGAGTAAGGGTTAGTGAGGATTGGTGACTAGGTGACTTGGTGGATAGAATGCTGGACTTGGAGTCAGGAAGGACTTACTTAGCTATGAGACTCTGGGCAATCACATCCTCTTCAATCTCAGTTTCCTTATCTACAAAATGGGGATAATGATACTTTCTCTCTCTCTCTCTCTCTCTCTCTCTCTCTCTCTCTCTCTCTCTCTCTCTCTCTCTCTCTCCCCCTTCTCTCCCCCCCTCTTTTCTCTCTCTCTCTCTCTCTGGATTATAGTGAGGATCAAAGGAGATGGCATGTAAAGTGCTTTTAAAAACCTTATGTGGATATATAAATTCTCATTGTTTTATTATGAGCATTGAGAGTAGGCAAAGAGCCTATTCTCAAAGTTCAGTTTTGGGAGCCAATTTGGGAGCCAGTTTTGGGAGGCATAATAATAACAGACATTTGTATAGCACTTTAATGTTTGTAAAGTGCCTTACAAACATTATCTCCATCCTCACTACAACCCTGGGAGGTGGGTGCTATTGTTTTTTTTTTAAGCAATCAGGGTTAAGTAACTTGCTCAAGGTTACACGGCCAGTTATTTCTGGGTGTGGTGCTGAGTATCTGAGCCCGGATTGGATCCAGGTCATCCCAACACTGGAGCCGGTGCTCTTACTTGCTGAGCCACCTGGCCGCCCCAAGTGGGTGCTATTGTTATCCTTACATTACAGATGAAGACAGTGAAGGTCAGAAAAACCAAATGATTTATCCATAGACACACAGCTAGGAATAGTCAAAGGCAGCAGGATTCCAATCCATCGCTTCCTTGCTCCAAGTCCAGCATGTTATTCATTGGGCAACAAGTGGAAAGATCCCCTATCTTTGAATTGGGGACCTTGAGATTTAGTCCTGGGTTCAAATGGAATCATAAAATTATGGAGTTTTGAGCTGGAAGGGACCTTAATGCCATCTAATCCAACCTGGATTTGAACCTGGGCCTTTTGACTCCAGAGCCAAATGTTTTTTCCACAGTTCTGTGTTGTGAAATGGTGATGGAAAAATGTATTAGATAATTTCTTTTCCACTCTAATACTCAATGGTTCTATGACCATTGTGAAGAATTCTCTTACAAGGTAGTAAGTTGCCTGTTGCAGGATATGCTTAAGCAGAGAGGCTGGATAGCTATCTGTCCAGGAGATTCTTACACTAGAGCGAGGCTGTAGTAAGATCATAGATTTAACATTGGAAAGGACCTTAGGGTTAGTTAACTCCTTCTAAGCTCTCATATTCTTTGATTCCTACAGAGCCAACCCCATGCTCAATCTCTCTTCGATGGATCTGGGCTTTGAATCTCATTCCTCCCATAACGAAGATGATGTTGCAAGGTGAGCAGCCCCTCCTCTTGTCCTTCTTGCCTAAACAGATCACTTTATCCCTGACCCAATCTTCCTGAGGGACTCTTTGAGTGATCTATAGAGCTAATCTGCCCCTGTAAAGGGCTGGGCTTAAGGAGATATAAGCCCTGGGAGACCCCTGGGGTCCTGTTCATCACACTAGGCTAAGGGTCTTGCTCTGCCTCCACTTGAACTCAGCCTTCTCTTCCAGCATCAACTCCCTGGATGAGAACAAGGTAGATACAGATTCAGATTTGGACTTGATCACACACATGGACCTAGGGAAGAAGCACAAGGTGAGAAAGGGAGGGAGGTAAGAACATTCCTAGTCTTTGGGATTCCACATAGCCATGGTCTGCTAGGAGCTCAGGGAGGAAAGTCACAAAGGGTTTCTCCACTCAGGACTGGCCTAGTGACTAATTCTTCAGGGGTCCAGCTGGCACTTTAACAGCCAGGCATTAAAACTATTATGGTCAAAACCTTCTTCACCATCATCACCCTCAATTATCACCATCACCATCATTATTTAATTCAATTCAACATTTCTTAAATGTCTATTATGAGAAAGACCCTGTGCTTATCCCTGGGGGAAATAAAAAGGGAGGAATGACTCACAATTCTTCCTGTGGGGGAACTTGTGATCCAGTAAAGGGTTAAGCCCCCATCCACAAATAACAGCACTACAAGATAGTGTCTCAGTTTTCTCATCTGTCAAGTGAAGGTTTGGACTAAATGAACTCTGAAGTCCCTTCCAACTTTGACATTCTGGCTTATGTGCTCCACCATAATTGTCCCAGGAATTGATATTCTCTGTTCTTTAGAAAGATCCTTCCAGCTGTGACAATCTATCCTAAAGTTCTCCTACCTTGAGCGTTTACAGTCTAAGGACTCTTCAAGTTCTTGATATTCTGTGAGCCTGTTACAGATTCAGCTTCTCAGTCCTTCAGAATAACACCATAATTCCTTTTGTATTCTCAAGTATGCCATACTTGTTAACATAGAGATCAGCACGTAGTCAGCCCATCCTCTATACCTGTTTTCCTACCTGTTTGGCCCAGATGCAGACAAACCCTTTCCCTACTATCATCCTTAATAATTCACATTTATGTAGAATTTTAGTACCTGGAAAGAACTTTTCCCATAGAATTCCTAAGAGGTGTAGTTAGAATAAACTAAAAATAAGTACCCCCTCTCTTGTTTTACAAGCAGGGAAATGGATTGGAACCCAGATCTTTTAATTTTAAGTCCTTTAGAGTAGCTGAGACAAAAGTGAGATTTTAAAAAGAAATCTTTGATTAAGAAACAAAGGAAAGGGAAAAAAATTTCAAAGATGGGCCTCAGTTTACTGATCTGTAAAATAGGACCTTTCTTAAGGTCTCCTATTCTGAATTTTATGATCCCCATGGAAACTCTAGTCCCAGGCCAGGGCTTTTTCCATTGCATTCCACCAGACTCCCTATGGACCCTCTTCCTCAGGCCCAGAGCTCCTCCTCCAGGGAACTGGACTGGGCTAGGCTAGAGAGGGGACCCCTCAGGATCTCTGTGGCATTGGAGGTGGAGCAAGTTTCTTAACTGCCCTGGGCCTCAGTTTACTCCTCTGTTGAATGATGGTTTGGGGTTGGGTGGTCTCTAAAGTTTCAACTAGCTCTGCCAATCTATGTTCAGGGTGGGAAGAGTTGCAGCTGGGAAGAAGCCAAGGAAAATCTGTGCAAGGTTTTAGCCTATGGGTTCCTCATGGGGCCTTCAAATGTTCCACTGTTTATCAGGGAATGGAAAAGTCTCAGTCAGGAAAGAGTCCAGCAGTAGTCTGGGGAGACAAAGAGGGAGAAGAAGGGAGGGAGGATGATGAAGGGGAGAGGGAGAGAGAGGGAGAGAGAGAGAGAGAGAGAGAGAGAGAGAGAGAGAGAGAGAGACATTGAAAAGCTCCAGGAGAGGGACTGAACCACCCTCAAGCAGGGTGGCATTACCTCAGGTCACCCCAGCACCTCAAGGGTTTTCCCAAAATTTTCAGGTGAGATAACCATGGACACATACAAGCTTCATTTTAAGAATATTTTTATTCTCAAAACAGAGAATTGACAAAACAGAAGATTTTACTTTTCAGAAGAGCTCACCACAATCTTCCTTTAAGTAGCAAGCTCCACTTGTACATTTAAAATGGGATTTGAGTTACAAACACTTGATTCACATAAGTAAATACTATATTTTTTGCTTAGAGCAAGGTGTGCCCGCACATATTCTTCCCCATCCCTTCCTGCCTTTATTTCCTACCTACAGTGCCCCATTTGGCTCTGCTGAAATCTTATTCTTCTTATCCTCCAAGGTGCAGCTTAAATGCTTCCTCCTTCAGTAAGCTTTCCTTGATGGCCCTGCCACCTCTGTCTGACCTTACACTTCTTTATATATTTATTCCTTCCTACCCTGTAACATAGCTACTTATCATGTAGTCATGACATATCCCCTCTACTGGAACATGAGCTCTCTATCATTCTCTTCTTTATTATCTTCATTATTCATTATTCTTCATCCTCCTCACCCCCATCTCCTCTTGGCTCCTACTTAGCATAGAGCACAGGGTCTTGTGCATAATCTGATATAAGAATCATTTGCTGATTGAGTTCCTGACTGAGCACCGTGGGCTAAGGGTAGGTGTGATGGGAGAAGGGCACAGTGCATTCAGACCAGAAATAATGGTGGGAAAAGCCATTCTCACAAGCCTTGGTCCTTGGGGGTGGACCAGGGTGTGGCAATTCACTAGGACCCATTTCTTGGTTTCCAGGGGGTCCCCTATCTATTTTCATGTGCATCATTCCCAGCCATCACTGGAATTCTCAGATCTGTCCTTCCTGGTCCTGCCTAAACAAGGGACTAGGTTTTGTGGGTCTGAATGTCTTCCTTCACCCCCACCCCACCCCCAATACTGCTACCACCATGGAGTCCAGTCTATCCCCTCAGTTGGAACCTTTCCTCACCCTTCATTGGCAACTGGCTTCTGCCTCCCTAGGAGAAACCAGAGTCGACAGTGGATGAGCTGCTGACCGTGGTGCTGGAGGAAGGAAAGGACAAAAATCAAGAAAAGGACAAGATGGTGCTGGAATTGGGTGAAGTCAACATGGCTCTGACTAGTACTGACCTCTGATCCTGAATTCAGCACATGCCACCCTCCCACACCGCTCCTGAGGTCACCCCCTCTCTCACTCCTCCTTCTCCCAGAACACATATCATGAGCCCTGGCCTGTTGATGACCTCCACGACAATCTGAGTGGTGACCCATCTGCCTTTGGTGTTTCATTGCTATGTCTCTCATTTATCTCACTTGCATGTGCCTCAGACCTGGTGGCTGACCTTAGCCTATTTCTATAATAAATTAATTCTCTTGTATGCATAGTATAGTTTCTCTTCCTTCCTCTTCTCCTCAACCCCCACCCCCAATTCAATCAATCAGGCTTCAGGTTTGGGGAAATGTTTTATTACCAATGTACAGGTTGACAAATTGTGCCCCAAAACTATGGGCAGGGGGAGCTGGGGTAGGACAGTTGTCAGGCACTGGAATGAGGAGTTACAGTTTGGTCACTACAGATCGTAGGGTGAACTCACACCACACCCAGGAGACAGGAGATGACAAGCAGGGGAAAGGAGAGAAGCTAGGAGCACCCAGGACAGGGAGTGGTTTTATGGGGGTGGGGTGGGATGGCTTTAAAGGGATAGCTGCCTTTGCTCAGGGCTTAGAGGCTTTATCTATAATCTCCCCTAGCCTGTCAGGATTTGAATCCTGACCTGTTTATTCCCTGACTAATTTGTTATCTTACTCTGACCCCTGACCAGTCTCATTCCCTGATCTATGAACACTTTCCTGTCTGTAAACCCCAACCTGTTTGTATCTCTAGAGTGTCCAAAAGCTCATAATTCATCTATGACCCTTTATAAGTTTGCAACATACTTAACATACTCCTCTCACCATCTGTGACCTCTGGCTTGTGATCTCTTATCCAGTTTTATAACCCCTGGCACCTGTCTGTAAATCTCTGACTATATGAGCCCTGACATGGTCTGTGAGCCTCCTCCTCTGTTGCCTTGGGTACAGCAACCAGGGGGTAATCAGGCTGTCTTTATAGCAGCTCCCTTTAGATGTCCTAGGCATTTGGAAATAAATTTTAATTGGAGAAACCAGGAGGAGGCTTGGGGAGTCTCCCTGTCTCTCTAACTAGGAGGAAATGAAGGCCAGACGAAACATCTGGTACCTCCCCAGCTCAACCTTTGTAGCATAGATGAAGAAGGAAGGGGTCATTTTAGGCCCCACCTGCCCCTTCAGGAATCCTGCCATCAGCTTCTACATCCCATTCTCTGAATAAGCCAGACATGGCCTGGCTGCTGAGTGATTCAGAAATGGGGACATATTGGCCATTCGAGAAATACTGGTAGCTTTGAGGCAGTGCACTTGGGGCTTGCACACTTAGAGCTTCACACTCTTGAGACCTTACATACTCACTTGAGGCCTTGCCTCAGGGCTCCACATGCATACAGACCTTGCTACCAAATTGTTCGTATTTCTCATGCATTGCCTTATCTAGGACTCTGTGGGAGAGGTAGTGTGGTACTGGGCTTGGGATCAGGAGAGACCTGAATTCAAATCCTGCCTCAGACACTTTCTAGCTATGAGACTGAGAGCAAGTTACTTAGCTCTCTGAGCTTTTTCCCTCATGTGTAAAATGGAGATGATAATGCCTGTGGTCCCTCCTACCTCATGGGGCCATTATGAGGACCAAGGGAGAAAACATGTAAAATACTTTGCCAACTTTAGAGCACAAAAGTATGAATGTCAGCTATTAACAGGGTTTTGTGGTCCCAAGGTAGCAACCACAGCCTCTTCTGTCCCCTCCCTACCTCAGGGGCTCAGTCAAGGAGGTTTGGGGAGGGGGAAACCCAGGGATTCAGAGGACTGACTGGATCCAAGGCCACCTCCAAGGCCTGGAGTTGAGGTGAAATGGGGAGGACTATCTGGGCCTTGGGATCAGAGACACACCAGGTACAGGTGCTAGGGCTTTTGCCTTCAAAAGGGCAGTGGGGCCCAGGCTATGGGGTAGGGTTGAACAGGTTCCCAGTGGCCCTGGGTTATGTTGAGTTCCTTGATGAAACCATTCCTCCAGGACTGAGGGAGGTGAAAGGGAGAAACCCAGGCACAGTGGGCAGGAATGACTATAGGCTGGCCAGAGGACCTAGCCTGGGTGCTTTGGGACCTGGGTGCTCTGACCCCCCAGGGTGGTGCTATGAAAGTGAGTGATGCACTTTTCAGAGGCTTCAGCAGGAGGTGAGAATCAGAGAGGAGGATGTGGGAGGTGAGGTGTTGCCTGAGAAACCACAAGACACTGGTGTAGATTTATAAAAAGGAGTGGGGAGGTCCCAGGGCCAGGGTAGGTTGAAGGGTGGCTCACTCAGCTGTGGGGCCAGCCCGGGAGCAGCACCGGGGCCGCCGCATACTCTGCAACAGGGCCCTGAACAAGCTGGGGGGGCGTTTGGCTTCCCTCGGTTGGGGGCCACCTCTGAGAGAGCCAGCCCGAGTGCCAGGTAACTGTGGCCCAGACGGTTCCCCTTGCCGCCCATGCTCCTCAATCTGCTTTTCCAGATGCTTCTGGATGGCCATGCCTAGTACCTCTACCTCCATGGAGGCCCCATACACCTCCCATGTCATACCCTTCTCATCCCAGCTGACCTCCCGCACAGGCTCAGGGGCTTCCTCAGCTGCTTGCACTTGTACTTCTGGATACGAGGTCTGGGGTGATGTCACTGGGGTCATGGGGCCAGTGGCTACTGACCGGGTCTCCACACTCATGGACACCTGCATCTCCACATCCTTCTTGGAGAGCAGTAGGCCAGGACTCCGGGAAGCAGAAGCATTCTGAGCAGTGGGTTGGAAGCTGAAGGTTGTGGGGCCTGAGCCATCCTGGGGCGTCATGGGACTCACTGCCACAGATACGCAGACAGAACGTGTGTCTGCCTGGGTGCCAGCATCCTGCTGTGGAGTGCTCACCTCCCAGGATGGTACCTTGGTGAAATTATCCCTAGTCCTGACTGCCCTCACTGGAGTTGGGTCTGCTTCTTTCTGTGGGGCTCCAGGAAGCTCCTGGATCTCCTCTGGGGTCAGTGGGATTTCCTCTGCTCCAGCCCTGGCAGGGTCAGCTGGTTGTGGAGAGTGCTCTGATGACTGTCCTTGGCTTGGGGATTCATACATAGTTTTTTGAAGTTCTTCTGTGGTTGCTTGGATCCCAGGGTCCTGCACTGAGGGGGTTCCAGGTCCAGTGGCAAGGAGAGCTGCTGCTGTCTTATGACTGAAATCAGGTTGGGTGCCCTTGGGTGCTCCACAAATAGCCATTTCTTTGTTCAATATTTGGGAGTCAGAGGAAGGCATTATCTCTGGTTTGGGACAGGCTGAGCTCTGACTCAAGTTTTCTGGGAGATGTTCTTTTGAGGCTGGAGACTTCTTAGAAGACACAGGGTCTGCTTTTTCCAAAGACATAGCATCCAATTCCTCCATGGACATGGGATTTACCTTCCCCAAAGATTTGGGATCTACTTTCTTCAAGGGTAGGGGATCCAACTTCTCTAAAGACACAGAGTCTCCCTTCCTCGAGGGTGTAAGTTCTGCCTTCTCAAAGGGTATAGGATCAACCTTTTCCGAGGGTCTAGAATCTGTTTTTCCTGAGGATACTGGATCTATCTTCCCTAAGGACATTGACTCTACCTTGTCTGAGGGAATACGATCCGCTTTCCCTAAGGAGACAGAATCTGTCTTCCCCAAGGACATGGGCTCCACCTTGTCCAAGGAAACATGATCCAATTTTCCCAAGGGGAAAGAATTTGCATTCCCTAAAGACATGGGATCTTCTTTCCTCAAGGACATGGGATTTGTCTTTCCCAAAGGGATGGGATCTGTCTTTCCTGAGAGCATAGGCTCCATCTTTCCCAAGGGAACAGGTTTTGCTTTCTCTGAGGAAATAGGATCTACCTTCCCTGAGGAGATGGGATTCACATTTCTCAAGGGCACAGAATCCACTTTCTCTGGAGAAATGGCAGCTGCCTTTCCCAAAGGCCCTAGATCGACTTCTCCTAAGGATGTAAGATCCGCCTCCACAGAGGACATGGGATCTGCCTTCCCCAAAGACATTGGATCCACTTTCCCCAGAGATGTGGACTCTGCCTTCCCTAAGGAAACAAGATGTACTTTTCCTGCAGACATGGGATCTGCCTTTCCTGAGGCAATGACATCTTCCTTCCCCACAGACTCAGGGTCCACTTTCCCCAAGTGTATGGAATTTGCCTTCCTGGAGGCCACAGAATCTGCTTTCCCTGAAGACAAAGACTCTGTCTTTCCTGAGGTAATGACCACTTCCTTCCCCAAGGACAGAGAATCCACTTTCCCTAAGAAAATGGGATCTGTCTTCCCAGAAGGTATAGAGTTTGCCTTCTTTGAGAATGAAGGATCTGCTTTCCCTAAGGAAATGGGATCTATCCTTCCCATGGACACAGGAATTGCTTTCCCTTGGGTCAAAAGATCCATTTTCCCTGAGGGTAAAGGATCTACCTTCTCCAATGACACAGGACCATCCTTCCTCAGTGATGCAGGGTCTGATCTTTCTGAGGACAAGGGATCCTTCATCTCCATGGAAATGGAATAATTTTTTTCTGAGGACATGGGATCCATGTTCTCCAAGAGCACAGAATTTATTTTCCCCAAGGGTGTAGGATCCTTTTTCTCAAAGGACATAGGATCTGGCTTCCCTGAGGTTGAAGTTGGCTGCAGGCCTAAAGTCTCTATTACAGCCTCTTCTTGGGGAGGCTTCATGGGGGAACTCTTCTCCCCCAAAATGGCCTCTTTCCCTGACTCTTCCTTTTCCCTGGTGGCCCAAGTTGGAGAGGGGCTGGAGCACTTGGAATCAGAGGAGCAAACCAAGGAGCTCCTACTAGGACCTAGTTCTTTTGGACTCAGTGGTAACTGTTTCTCTGATCCAGATGCCAATTCTATGGGCCCAGAGGGGTGGTCAGGTCCCAGACTCACCTCTGAGGCCTCCTTCTTGGGCTGACTTTGGGGCTCAGAGCTGGTTGCTTCACTAGGGAGGCCCAGCTCACTCACACAGCAGTTCCTCATGGCCAGGTCCTCTGTTTGGCAGCTCCTAACTTGATCACACAGAGAGGCAGATTGAGCTACCTGTGGCAGGTGGGGCCCAGGTTCTTGATGCAACAACTGCAGGCTGGCTGTCTTTTTAGTGCTGCCCATCTTCCCATAAGCCTTTGGCCATAGTCTATCCAACGGCTGTCCAATGGTTCTGAAACAGAGAGCAGAGGAGGCTATTTAGACTTAGAGCCCTGAGTAGTGAATCATCCAAATGCTATCAATGCAAATTCCCATCCTCCAGCCCACACAGATTTATTCCTTTTCCAACATCCCACCTAGCTCAATCCCATATCACTTAATATGTCTCTTGACTATAAAGTAATGATGAGGCAGCTAGGTGGCACAGTGGACAGAATACTGTCCACTTATAGACTCCTAAGTCCACACTTAGACTCAGGAAGATTCATTCTTATGAGTTCAAATCTGACTTCAGACACTTACTAGCTGTGTGACCCTGGGCAAGTAACTTGCCTCATTTTCCTCGTCTGTAAAATGAGCTGGAGAAGGGAATGGAAAACCACTAAGAAAATCTCAAATGGGATTTAGGACAAACCCACAAAGAGTGGGACATGCCTGAAATGACCAAACAACAAATAAAATAAGGCACCTAGGTGGCGCAGTGTGTATAGGGCTGGACTTGGAGTATGGAAGACATAAGTTCAAGTTTGACCTCAGACATTTACTAGCTGTGTGACCTTGGGTAAGTCACTTAACCTCTGTTTGTCTCAGTTTCCTCAGCTGTAAAATGGCCATTAATGGCAGTATCTAATTCCCAGGGTTGTTGTGAGGATCAAATAAGATAATATTTATAAAACATTTATGAGTCATACGTACATGAAGTAGATGGGGACTACTAACTTCAATCTGGCTAGCTACACCTATAATAACAGGTCACGCTGGACCGTCATATGAATCCTGTGAGGAAGACAGTGCAAAAGTAAAGTTGCTCCCATTCTACAGATCATAGAATCATAGGATTTTGAACCAGAAAGAATCTGAGAGATCATGTAGTCCAGGGGTTCTTAACCTGGGGCTCATGAACTTAAATAGATATTTTGATGATTGCATGTCATGTAATTGGTGTCCTCTGAAACCTTATGTATTGTATATATTTAAAGACATTAAGCTTGGTTCAACCCTCTCAATGAACAAATGCAAAAAATAAGGTTCAGAGAAGGGGAAAGACTTTATCTAAGGTCACAAGGTGGTCAGTTGTGGGCAAACCAGGTCTTATCACTCTGAGTTCATGTTCTTTCCCTTGGTGTGTGTGTGTGTGTGTGTGTGTGTGTATGTATATGTATGTACGTACATATATATGTAATGTATCCACTTTGCTGCCTTTTTGTGTCCTATAGATACATACCTGACTTCAAATTCAGTCTCAGATACTTCCTAGCTGTGTGATCCTGGCCAACTCACCTAGCTGCTGTCTGCCTCAGCTTCCCCATGTGTAACATTGGGATAATAATAGCATCTACCTCCTAGAGTTGTTGTAAAGACCAAATGAGATAATTTTTATAAAGTGCTTTGTATACTTTAAAGCACTATATAAATGCTAGCTATTATTATCACTGTTTATCTATCATAATCCAATTCATTCAATGGAAGAGGAAGTGTGATATAGTGGAATGAACGCCGGCTTTAGGGGATCAGAGTTTGAATCTTAGTTCTGTCACTGTGAAATACTGGGCAAATCACTTAACCCTTTCGAGTCTCAATTTTCTCATCTGTAAAATGAGAAGACTGGACTAGCTGGAGCCCTAATAAGCAATTCTGCTACCCTGAGGGAAGCAGTGAGAAAGTTACCTTTATATCAACTTTTAAGTCAAATTAAGTTGCAGGGGGAGGGAAAGATAGAGACCTCATACCTCAGTGCACCAGGCCCTGTGGGGATAGGGGTGGGAAATGACAAAGGCTGAGGGGAGAAGGCCAGAGGGGGATGTAGGATGAGAGTCTGAGAAAGCAAGCACTATGTCAACTTCCTATTTTATTTTTTAAATTAAATTTTATGTTTATTTTTAGTTTACACCATTCTTTCCACAAGATTTTGAGTTACAAATTTTCTCCCAGTCTTTGCCCTACCTACCACCCCAAAACAGCGATTCCACTGTATACCCCTTCCCCCAGTCTGCTCTCTCCTATATCCTCTCCCAACCGCCTCCGACTTTTCGGTAGGACAAGATGGATCTCTATACCCCAGTGCCTGTATATCTTATTTCCCAGTTGCATGTAAAAAAAATAATAATATATATTTTTAAACATTTGATTTTAAAACTTTGAATTCCAGATACTTTCCCTTCCTCCCTCTTCACTCACCCTTACTGGGGAGATAAACAATTCAATATAGGTTGTACATGTGTAGTTATGCAAAACATTTCCATAGTGGATATATTGTGAAAGACTGAATATATTTCCCTCCATCCTATCCCGCCCCCCACTTGTTCTATTCTCTGTTTTGACCCTGTCCCTTTTCAAAAGTGTGTGCTTTTAACTACCCTCCCCACAACTTGCCCTCCCCTCCATTGTCCCCCCTCTCATTCCCTTCCCCCCTACTTTCCTGTAGGGTGAGATACCCTATTTTCAACTTCCTATTTTAACTAGGTTCTAAGCTCAGTTATTCTCCCTTTTGAAGAAGAGAGGGCTGTCAGCATTCTAAATTTTGGTTCCCTGGCACAAAGCCTTATTCAAAGCTATACTTACTGTCTTGGGAGTAGATGATTCCAAAGGTTCCTTTCTAAATCCTATAATCCTAAACATTTACAGAAAACAACATATATACAGGAAATATCAGACTGAGCACAAGAGATGAGGCAAATATGTATGGGATGAGGTGCCCCATGCAGAAACCATGCAAGATCCTGTCTTGCTCAGATATTTTGAATCAAAATGCTGAGTTTCAGGGGGATTAGTCTGGTGTCTGTAGCCAGGCTGTGAGCTCTGATGCAGTTAATGAAGCAGTGAGTGATCACATCCTCTACTAAAGGACACCTTGTGTTGTATCACTGCAGGTCTGATTACGTTGTTTCTCTTCTCAATAAACTACAATGGCTCCCTGTTGCTTCTAGGATCAAACGTAAACTGTTTGGCTTTTAAAGACCTTCATGGGGGTGGCTAGGTGGCACAGTGAATAGAGCACTGGCCCTGGAGTCAGGAGGACCTGAGTTCAAATCCAATCTCAAACACCTGACACACTTACTAGCTGTGTAGTGTAGACTTGGGCAAGTTACTTAACCCCAATTGCCTTGCCTTCCTTCCTCCAAAAAAAAAAAAAGACTAGAATGTCAGAGTTGGGAAAGAACTTAGAACATGGAAAATCAGAGTTAGAAGAGATGTTGAATCAAAGAACACAGACTATTAGAGCTGGCAGAACAAGGAGGGACCTTAGAATACAGAATGTCAGAGCTGGAGGGAGTCTTGGACCCTAAACACTGAATGTCTAAGTTGGGAAGGATCTTAGAATTTTGACCATAGAATTCCAGAGCTGGAAGGAAGGCTAAAAACTAGAACATAAAATGTTATATTGTTTCCTTTTTGCCTAACCTATTGCTTTCACATAGTGCTTAATAATATCGAACTGAATTGAATCAGAGGTAGGAGAGACCTTAGAAAACAGAACATAGAATGACTGAGCTGAATGGGACTTGAGGACATAGAACACTACAGCTGGAAGATATCTTTGAACATAAAATGTCAAACCTACAAGAAATGTTAGAACATTATCATAGCTTATATTATAATAAACCATTTATATAGTGCTTTGTTCTTGTTTAGTCATTTTTAGTTGTATCTGACTTTGTCACCCTATTTGAAGTTTTCTTTCTTTTTAAAAAATCCTATTTAATATTTTATTTGTTCCCAATTATATATAAAACAATTTTTAACATTGTTTTAAAACATTTTGAGTTCCAAATTTAAAAATTTTAAATTTCGAGTTCTAAATTCTCTCCCTCCTTTCTTTCCTCCCCTCCCCCCATTGAGAAGGCAAGCAATTTGACATAGATTATACATGTGTAGTCATGCAAGTATCAACTATGTAAGTCACTCCGTGAAAGAAGACAGACAAAAATCCCCAAGAAAAATAGAGAAAGTAAAGAAAAAGTGTTTTTGATCCATTCAGGATCTACAAGTTCTTTTTCTGGAGATGGACAGCACCTTTCATCATAAATCCTACAGAAATGTCTTGTATCATTGTACTGCTGAGAATAGCTAAGTTATTCATAGTAGATCATCATACAGTGTTGTTGTTACTGTGTACAATGTTCTCCTGGTTCTGCTCATTTCACTTTGCATCAGTTCATGTAAGTCTTTCCAGGTTTTTCCTGAGAGCATCCTGCTCTTCATTTCTTAAAACACAATAGTATTTCATCACAATCATATACAACAACTTGTTCGGTTATTCCCCAATTGATGTCCTCAATTTCCAGTTCTTTGCTGCCACTAAAAGAGCTGCTATAAATATTTTGTATACATAGCTCCTTTTCCTTTTTTTCTATCTCTTTGGGATGCAGACCTAGTAATGGTATTGCTTAGTCAAAGTGTATGCCAAGTTTTACAGCCCTTTGGATACAGTTCTAAATTGCTCTCCAGAATGGATGAATTAGTCTACAATTTCACCAATAGCATATTAGTGTTTTAATCCTACACATCTCCTATAGCTTTCATCTTTTCTTTTTCTGTTATAGTAGCCAATTTGACAGGTGTGAAGAAGTAGCTCAGAGTTGTTTTAGTTTGCATTTCTCTCATCAATAGTGATTTTTTCATGTGACTATAGATAGCTTTGATTATTTTGTCTGAAAACTGCCTGTTCATAACCTTTGACCATTTATCAATTGAGGAATGACTCTTGTTTCTACAAATTAGACTCTATATGTTTGAGAAATGAAGTCTTTATAAGAGAAACTCACTGTAAAATTTTTTTCACAATAATGATTATGAATTTTGTATTTCCCTCCATCTTATTTCTCACCTTTTTATCCTACCCTTTCTCTCCTTTTACCCTGTTCTCAAAAGTGTTTTGCTTCTGACTTTTTCCACCCCCAAACTTCCCTCCCTTCTGTCAGCTCCCCCTCCTTCTCTTATATCTATCCCTTCCTACTTCCCTGTATGGTAAGATAGATGTCTATACCCAACTGAGTGTATATATTATTCCCTTTTTGAGTCAATTCCATTGCAAAATCCCTCCCTCCATTGTAAAATCTCTTTCAGACCTCTGTGATGTCAAATAATGCGTCACATTCTACTTCTTCCAGTGCATTCCCCTTCTCCTGGTGCATTCTTTTTTTCTCATCACTTAATTTTATTTTTTTTGGTAATCATGTCATGACTTTCAACTCACACCATTGCTTTCTGTCTATGTATACTCCTAACTGCCCTAATAATGAGAAAGTTTTTAGGAGTTATAAATATCATTTACCCACATAGGAATATAAACAGTTTAACCTTATCAGATCTCTTATGATTTCTCTTTCCTGTTTACTTTTTTATGCCTATTTTGTATCTTCTATTTGAAAGCCAAATTTTTATGCTTGAAAGTCCTCCTTTTCACTGAATATCCATTTTCCCCCTGAAGGATTACACTCAGTTTTGCTGGGTGGGTGATTCTTGGTTGCAATCCTAGCTCTTTTGCCCTCTGGAATTTCATAGTCCAAGCCCTATGATTCTTTAATGTAGAAGCTGCTAAAACTTGTGTTATGTTGACTGTGGCTCCACAGTATTTGAATTGTTTCTTTTTGGTTGCTTGCAGTATTTTCTCCTTAATCTGGGAGATCTGAAATTTGGCTATAATATTCCTGGAATTTTTCATTTTGGGATCTCTTTCAGGAGGTGATTGGTGGATTCTTTTAATTTCTATTTTACCCCCTGATTCTAGGATACCACAGCAGTTTTTTTTCAATAATTTCTTGAAAGATGATGTCTAGGCTTTTTTTTTATCATGACTTTTCAGGTAGTCCAATCTATTTTCCAGGTCAGTTGTTTTTCCAATGAGACATTTCACATTTTCTTCTATTTTTTCACTCTTTTGATTTTGTTTGTTTCTTGTAGTCTCATAAAGTCATTAGCTTCCACTTGCCCAACACTAACATTTAAGGAATTATTTTCTTCAGTGGGATTTTGTTCCTCCTTTTCCATTTGACCAATTCTGCTTTTCAAGCATTCTTCTCTTCATTGGATTTTTGTGCCTCTTTTACCATTTGGCCTATTCTGTTTTTTAAGGTGTTATTTTCTTCAGTATTTTTTTGTGCCTCCTTCACTAAGCTGCTGACTCTTTTTTCATGATTTTCTTACATCACTCTTATTTCTCTTCCCAATTTTTCCTCTACCTTTCTTGCTTCATTTTTAAAATTCTTTTTGAGCTCTTCCATGACCTGAGACCAATTCATATTTTTCTTTGAGGCCTTTGGTACAGGAATTTTGACTTTGTTGTCTTCTTCTGAGTGTGTGTTTTGATCTTCCTTGTCACCATAGTAACTTTGTATGCTCAGAATTGTTTCTGTTGTTTGCTCATTTTCCAGCCTATTTTTTTGACTTTTAATTCTATGTTAAAGTAGGGCTCTACTTCCCAAGTGGAGGGGGCACTGTCCCAAGATTCAGGGTTTTTTTTGTGCATCTGTTGTCAGAGGTAATTCTGGAGATCTATTAGTTTTGGGCTCTTCCAAGGTGATATGATCTAGGGCAGGGGTGGGGAACCTGTGGCCTTGAGGCTACATGTGACCCTCTAGGTTCTCAAATGCAGCCTGTTGACTAAATCCAAACTTCACAGAACAAATCCCCTGAATAAAAGGATTTATTCTGTGAAGTTTGGATTCATTCAAAGGAATGCACTTGAGGACCTAGAGGGCCACATGTGTCCTTGAGGCTTCAGGTTCCCCACCTCTGATCTAGGGAGAGGTATGGTTACTACCCTCCTGTAGTATGCACTGGTTTGTGAGTGACTACAAGCACTCTTTTCAAACCTGGAGCCGTGACCAGGGTCCCTGCCTCCTGTAGCTGACCACAAGCTGTGCTGTGCTAGTGATCCTCCTTGCACTAGGACTAAGACCCAGGCCAACTACTCAGATCCAAGTATAGGCAATGCAACAGAGTCCTGCCCTTGGTGCCAGCAAAGGGACCCCTGTAAACTCCTTCTGATCTATTGTCCTATCCCTTTACTGTCTGTTGTCTGGAAACCGCCTCTGCTGCCAATGATTCAGTCACCCAGAGGCCTGCTCCTGGTTTGCTGGGGCCTGGTCTGCACTACCAGACTGAGCTCCTTTCTCATCCTGGTGCAACAGATATTTCCTGCCAACCTTTCAAGTTGTCTTGGACTGGAAAATTGTTTCATACCATCTTTTTGTGGATTTTGCCACTCTAGAAATTGTTTATAGTCATTATTTGGTATTTGGAGGGGCTTGGCAGAGAGCTCAGGTGAGTCTCTGCCTTTACTCCACCATCTTGGCTCTGCCTCCCCATTTGGGGTTTTCTTGGTAAAGACACTGGTAATTTACAATTTCTTTCTCCACTTCATTTAACAGATGAGGAAACCGAGGCAAACAGGGTTGAGTGACTTGCCCAGGGTCACACAGCTACTAAGTATCTAAGGCTGGATTTGAACTCAGGAAAATGAGTCTTCCTGACTCCAGGTCCAGCACTCTATCCACTGAGCAAACTAGTTACTCTTGCAAAGCCTTCTTACATTAATATGCCAACCCTTCAAGGACTTGTGATTTCATCAATAGGGGTATTTCCTCCATCAATATAGATTGTGACCTCTCCATGACTTAGATGACCTTTGAGAATTGCTGTGACCAAAAAAAATCACCATGTAGACAACCTGATGATGGTCCACTTCAAATGGAACTAGGCTGGTCTTCAGACAACAGATATACCATCATTACCTGACATTCTTCCATCTTGGTGGGACTTGTAAGAATTTTTGCTCCATGTGCTTAAGCCTTCAAGAATCCATGGTCACATGTACACTAAGAGATACTGGAGTAGGACTTCATTAGAATTACATAATCATAGGGGTGGTCAGGTGGCTCAATGAGTAAGAGCACCGGCCCCAGTGTTGGGATGACTTGGGGATCAAATCTGGGCTCAGATACTTAGCACCACACCCAGAAATAACGGCCATGTAACCTTGAGCAAGTTACTCAACCCCAATTGCTTAAAAAAAAAAAAGAAAGAATTACATAATCATAGCTTATATGCTTTGAGGCTTATGAAGCACTTTCCTCATAATGAACCTATGAAGTAGGGTACAAGTATTATTATCACCATTTTACAGAGAAATAAACTGAGGCTCAGAGGTTCAATGATTTTCCCAGGTTGACAAGCTAGTTTTGGAGGCCTAAATTTCTTATTTCAAGATCTGATATCATTCTATTATAACATGGATATTCAGAACATCAGAGTTGGAAGATTGTGGAATAGTTAGGGATTGTGGAATAGATTCCCTTACCCTCACCCCCATTTCACAGATGAAAGAATTGAGGCCCAGAGAGGAGAAGGAACTTTTCTAAGGTCACCTAGCAAGAAATAAACAGAGATAACCACATGAAACTAGCATGTGTAAATCCCCAACCTGGGATGTGATCAAAGTACTAAAATCTGGGATCATGATTTGCTGTTTTGGGGTAGGGTTGGGTGAAGTTGAGACTAAATCTATGCTTTTATTGGTTTAGGAAACTTCCAATAACCCAGTTCCTTCTACCAATGCATATGGCACTTCCTCTGGAACTTAGAGCCTTATAGAGTTGCCTGGGGCATGGAGATGTTAGATGACTTGACCAGAGTCACATAGCTAGGATACAGGATATCCTAAAAATCATAGTGCAGTTCAAAGTTTTAGCAGTTTTTAACTGCACTATGACTTTTGGATCACCCCATATTTCAGAGTCAAGATTTGAACATGGGTCTCTCTGATGCTAAGAATATCTTTCTATGCTTACCCCTGCTGGTTTTCTGCCTACAGATTGTTCAAATAGGTCTATGTGATTCAACCAACTAAGTCCCAGAACCCTGACCATCCACAGGCTTCTCCAGGGGCCTGATTTTCTCTTTCCCCCTCCACCACAAAAGAATCACATGACTAGGGCTCTAGGTGGTGCAGTGAATAGAGCACTGGCCCTGGAGTCAGGAGGACCTCAATTAAAATCTGGCATCAGACACTTAACACTTACTAGCCATGTGACCTTGGGCAAGTCACTTAACCCAATTGCCATTCCAAAAAAAAAGAATCACATGAATTCTTTTTTTTTTTAAGCAATTGGGGTTAAGTAACTTGCTCATGGTTACATGGCCAGTTATTTCTGGGTGTGGTGCTAAGTAAGTATCTGAGCCCGGATTAGATCCCCAAGTCATCCCGACACTGGGGCCGGTGCTCTTACTCGCTGAGCCACCTGGCAGCCCCTGAATCACATGAATTCTTAAGCCCGCAAAGAACATATTTTAAAAGATGGAGCCCAGCTTAAAGGCAACAGACTTTTTACATTCGTAAAATGAAGGGATCAGACTAGATGATCTCTATGGTCCACTTGAACTCTAACCTTCTTGGAACTTCTGTGTGAATCTTTGCTCCAATTTGACCCTAACTAGACGATTTGGGGCAGGTCCTTTTGTGTTCAGACCACCCTAGGCCTCCTTGATCCCAACTCCATACTAGGTCTATGGAAGGATGAAGCTCTCCAGGAAAGAACCTTCCCATTCTATATGCTTCATTCTGGTCTGAATTCAACTGTGGTCAGCAGCCTCTGGCACTCTGACTTATGGGAGAAAGGATATCACAAAATTATAAAATTTAGAACTGGACAGGGGCCTCAAAGACCATTCTCATTTAACCCTTTCATTTTAAAGATGAGGAAACTGATACTTGTAGAGGTGAAGTTAGAGGTGTTTGGTTGTAAAGGAAGTATGGTGTGGTAGAAAGAACATCAACCTTATACTTAGAGAGCCTGGATTTGAATCCTGGTCAAACTACTCAGTACTTGTGTGACTCTAAGGAAGCCTCCTCACAATTCTAAGCCAACTACTTACTTCCTCATCTATAAAATAGGAACAATAATCTCTGCCTTGAACTCATTACAGGACGATGGCATAATAATGTTAGCACATATTTATATAGTGATTTAAGGCTTGCAAGGAATTTTCCTCAGAAAGCTCTTTGAAATAGACAGTATAAATATTCTCATTCTACAGATGAGGAAGCGAGGTTCAGAAAGAGGAAGCCTTTGGTTACAAAGCTAGGAAATGATGGAGATTGAATGAAGTAGTAGATGCAAAGAGCTTTGTAAATTTCAAAGTGCTATATAGATACCAGCTATTATTACTACTATTCAATATGATCAATCATTGGGCCCCACTTAGCCTACTCCTTCACCTCACACTAGTTAAGCAAGGAACTTCTCTCATTGGAAAATACCAATGAACCAGAGTAGTCTATGATGAGAGGCTGGTTCTTTAAAAGATCTGGAGGGAGGGGGAGGTAATTAGTGCTTTGCAAGCTCAATATAAAGTTAATAGTATAACATGGTAGTAAAAAAAAAGTGACTACAGTTTTTAGACTGTATTAATGGAGGCAAAATGTCCAGAACAAAGGAAATGATAGTTCTGCTGTCATCTGCCTGGGTCAGACCACATTTTATTAAGGACAAGAGGAAGGTGATCAGAATAGTGAGGAGACTCAAATCCATGCCTGTGAAGATCTGTTGAATGAACTGGGAATCTTCAGCCCAAACACAAGAAGATTTTGGAGGGGATAGCTATCTACAAATATTTGAAGAGCTTCATAGGAAATAAGGATTTTATATCCTCTGCTTAGTTCCAGGAGACAGAAGCAGGAGGAATGTCTGGAGGTTGTAGATAGGCAAATTTAAGTTTGACATAAGGACAAAAATTCCAAGTCATCTAAAAGAGGAATGGGCTGCCTTGTAAGTGAGTTCCTCATCATTGAAGATCTGGTTGTGCCTTAAATAACTTTGTTTCTCTCCCAATGTCTGGCACAGGGATCTATACCTTATAGGTGTTTATGAGATGTTCACTGAATTGAAGAAACCAAAATGATATGAACACGTATACCAAAACACGATGCTTGGGGTTCAGGTAAAATTTCAGCTGGCATTAGCACAGGTTTTTTTTTCTCTTCCATCTATCTACTCTTTTCTTCCTTCCTTTGTCAGTCCCTAGTTCCAGCCAAATTCTCAATGACAGTCCCCAAACAACTGGAGTTTATTCTGGGGAAGACAACCAGTAAAGTGAGAGTATGGTGAGAATTGTCATACAAGGGAATGACTGAAGGAAATGAGGATGTTTAGCCTGTTGACGAGAAGGATCATCTTCTAATTAATTTTAGTCATAGTCATGATTTAGAATTATAGATTTAGAGTGGGATGGACCTTAG
Organism: Petaurus breviceps papuanus; assembly: GCF_028583685.1. Lineage (NCBI taxonomy): Eukaryota > Metazoa > Chordata > Mammalia > Diprotodontia > Petauridae > Petaurus > Petaurus breviceps. The sequence goes on from NW_027187393.1 coordinate 681,308, forward strand.
AGCTCATCTAGTCCGATTCACTCATTTGATGGATGAGATCCAGAGAGGGGAAAGGATTTTCCAAAGGTCACAGAGTAGTAGTAATCAGATTCAAAACCATGTCTTCTGACTGTAACCTCAGCCTCCTTTCCATATAAACACACTGCCTTCTCTCTGAGGGGCTGTTATGCAGAAAAGGAGTAAGACTCATTCTGCTTAGCCCCAGAGGGGAATTTGTAAAGAGAGGCAGAGTGTGACTTCGTGTGGGGAAAAAGTTCCTAAACAATTAGAAACAAAAGCCTTTCCTCCCGAGGTAGAGAGTCTAGCCCAACATTGTAGATCTTTAAGGGGAGGTTGAATAGCCACTTGTCAGGCATGTTGTAGAAGTACATGTTACACATATGTGTCCTTTGAAGTCCCTTCCAGCTCTGAGATAGTGTAAGTCTATGATTCAACTATTCCTATCCCTTCTAGCACTCTTCTCTTCACAGCGGTATCTGACATTGAAACGCTGTAAGGGAAGTCTTAAGGAATCCATTTCCTTAAAGGCTGATGACCAGAAAGCTTAGGGCTCCCTTTGTTCCTCAGCTGGGTGACCCTTGGCTAATCACTCCACCTTCAGGGACCCTCAGTTTCCTCATCCATTAAATGTAGCTAATGCTGGTACTTCTGACCTCCTTGAAGTGCTAACAGAGGAAACCCTGGAAATCTTAAAGTGTGGTAAAAATATAAACTCTTATTATTACGATTATCCTTTGCCTCTAAGATTCTATACCCACCCCCTTTCTTTACCTCACTCTAAAGAGGGAGATCTACTTGGCTTCCCAGCCACACCAGGCATAGGGTAGACATAGGAGCCCAAACCTGTCCTCTCTTGGGAACCTAATTGTGCTGTTAACAAAGACCTGAGTAGAGGGCATCACTCATGAGTTTTTCTTGGCTCCCCAGTATGTAGATGGGGGATAGGGCCTAGTGACCTTCTCAGTGTAAACTCTGGAGGGCTCTAGCATGAAGTGTGGACCAGACAGTGTACCTTGTGGGCATGAGATGGAATATATGACAATATATATGAGTAGGTGGGGAAACTTAGTGTATGTGTGTGTGCATATGGTTTGTATAATTTTGTGCCTATTATCATGAGGAGTGGATAAATATGTGTGGAAATGCATGTCCATCTATGTACTTGAGCCAGGAGTATATTATGAAAGTATATGGGAATATGTGTGACAGTTGGTAGCTATGTATGTGCATGTGGGTCATAGTGAGGGGGAAAAGTGTACATGTGAGAGTCTGTGTGCATGTGACATTGAATTTAACCATCTGTGAGGGGGTAGATGGGTATATGTGACAGATTGCATGATGGGTGTCTGTAGCCATCTATGAAGACCAGAGTGAGTGGAAGCAGAGAGAGATGTGTGATAGTGTGTGACAGCATGAAGGGTGAAAGCACATGTGTGACTGTATGTATATGTAATGGTGTAACAGTGTCAAAATGAGCATCAGAAGCCTTAATAGGAAAGGATATGTGAATGCATGTGATAGTATGACCATTGTATGAAGGGTAGAAATGTATGAAAATGAGTAGGATTGTCATGGTATTTGCAATTGTGAGTGTAAGTGAACATGACAGAGGTGAAAGTTAATTATGATTTGGGGTATGTGTGTGTGTATAACCCTGTGTAGCAGTATGGTATGGGAAATATCCTCATCGAGACTATATTATACACGCCTGTGATGGGGTTTAGGGGGGGTGTTTTTTTTTTTAATGCTTATGTGCTTGTATATAGGAGAATGTGAGCCTCCAAGTATAAGTATATGTATGTGAGTCAATCCTGCTTGAAAGATATACAAGAGTGTGAGCCTATTAGAATGTGTGAGTGTAGCTGAGAATGTGTGCACTGTAGCATGAAGCTATGTGTACAGGTGTGTAAATCTATGAAAATGGGGATGTGTATGAGTGTAAGTATTGGAGAGCAAGAGCTGGTGTGTGAAATTGTACAGATGAATCCCCACCCCCCCAACCGCTGATAGAGTGAAAAGGGGCAAATTTCCCTCCCCTGTCTGCCCCCTAAGGTACTGACAAGTTGGGGACCAGCCCCCTACCCTCCTTTCCTACGCACCCCTTCCCCAGAGCACCACCCTGAGATAAGTGCATGGAAAACAAAGAGGGAAAGATTAGAGGGGTTGCCACACATGTGTGCTGCCATCCCTGGTACTGGGTTGGGGTGGGGGGAGACAAAGAGAGCAGCGATGCTCTGGGCTCTGGGGCGGAAGGAAGCAGCCCCGGCTTGGGGTAGAGGTTTGGCAAGGAGAAGGTCTGGTAGGCTGCGTCCACAAAAATTACCCCCCTCCCAGACCTGGAATCCCTCCCTTTCCGCAGTTCTCGAGTTTACACACGTGTGCACATGTGTAAAACGCATAAGGCTGAGCCCAACACAGGCACATATATGTGCCTGCAGACACGCACGCACATGGCACAGATCTCTAGCCTAGGGCCCTATCTTCTGCTTCACACACAAGGAATAGGGATGGGGGGGGGGGGGAGAGGGGAAGGAGAAGAAAAAGGATCTTACCCCCACCTTCCTATCAGCAGAAGGCAGGCAGCTGGAGCTGGACCTAGGGCCCTCCCAACTTTCAAGGTGGGGAGGGGGAAGAGGGAGAATGTCAGGGGAAGGAGGCACCAAAGATTCAACCGGGACACATGCCTCCCCACCCTTTCCTAATAAACAGGAGAGTTAATCGGGGCACTGAATCTTGAAACTAAGGAAAGACAGGACTCTGGGGGAAATAGCCTGAGGCTACGGCCATTGGCGGGGGTGGAGGGAGAGACTGAGCTGGGGAGAATTGAATCTTGCGAGGGGTGTGACCGAGCCTTTGGAGGCCTGGGTGGGTCAGGAGCAGAGCCCTTACCCTCCACTCCGGCTCGGCCCACCTGTCCAGTCTGTGAGGGGACCCGGATAGGGGAGGGGGGCAAGGGACAGATGGGGGGGGGTGTAGCGGCAGAGTGAGTTCGGGCAGGGGCTGGGATTAGGTTACCTGTGCCCCCTTGGAGCAGCCCTTCCTCCTTCTCAGGCCGCCTCCACTGGGGTCCAGGAGCAGCGCCCGTCTCACCCGTGCCCAGTGCCCTGCGCCCCGCGCCCGCGGTCGCCGCTGCGCTGCTTCCTTCAGTGCCCCAGGCTGGCGCCGAGCTCAGCTGTCAGCCCGCGCCCTCCGATGGAGCATGCGCGAGAAGCCGCTGCCTCGGAGACGAGCAGGACAGACTGGGGAGACGCGGGAGAGACTAGAATAGGGAGGGAGGGAAAAAGGGAGGGGGGGAAGGAGAAAGAGGGGAGGGAGGGAGGGAGAGAAATGGAGAGAGAGGGAGAGGGGGGTTGAAGATATGGAGGGGGAAAGAAAAAGAGAGAGGCAGACAGAAGGATGGGCAAGAAAGAGGAAAGACGGATGTATAGAGAAAACAAGAGAGAGGAGAAGGGGAAGAGTGAACATCAGGGGAAGGGAGATGGGATAAGTCTGTGATAGGGTAGGAAATGAGGGGGAGACACGATTTGAGCCCAGACCTGCTTCCTGTATATGAACTGCTTGACATCTGCTTAACTAACTCTTCAACCTTTCCCCAACCCTCAGTCACCTCCAAAGGAGATATTCAAAGGCAAACGATGGAAGTTACCCACATGTCTCACCCCTGCCCCAGCACATATATTTGGGAATAGTCTGAGACCAGATTTAGTCCATGAGCTGGTTGGATCAGAGTTCATTCTGAAACTGGGGTTAGGACTATGGCCAAGGTCAGGGCTTAGTCTGAGACCAAGATGAGGGCTTAATCCCTTCATCATGACCCTACTCTCTGACCATCTCCATCCCACTGGAAACTTGGAATCTACCCCCTGGGTCTCCAGCTCTGAGAAGTGAGCTTTTAACTTCTCTTGTTGGGCCCCAGACTCTCATGATACTTCCCAGCCATCACCTCACTCAGCCCTGAGCAAGTTGCTCTTCTCTCCTCTTCCTCACTTTTCCCAGCAGTCCTTTATGTTTCGTCTCCCCTGTTAGAATGTAAACTTCTTGAGGACAAATAATACATTGCTTACTTTGTATCCACAACATTAAGCATAATACCTGGTACGTAGTGTTTAATAAATGATCTATTCATCTATCTACCTATCTAACTAGCAGGCCTAGTTTATGACTGAAGTTAGGGCTCAGACTGGAGGGAGAGTGGGACTTTATCTGTGACTGGGGTGCAGCATCTATCTTTGTGATAGTGACTTGCCCATGAAGGTATGCAGCCTTCGACCTTGGCCTTGTTAGGGAAGAGATCTGGCAGCTGAGCTGAGGGGCCCAGATGGTGTCATATCTGCAGTCTCCCCCCCCCTTCCCCTCCCCGCCACCTCGCCAAGGGCAGGGACATTATCTTGGCTGTAAATTCTGCACCCTGTGTAGGGATGGTCAGAGATAGGGATGAGGCTATTAGTCTGGGACTCTAGTGTTGCCTAATGAGCAAAAGACAAATGGTGGTGGGGAGGTAGGGGGGGGTGTGAGTGGAGGGGAAGTTGTGAATGCTGAGTGGATCCTGGCGCAGGGTTCAGCCCAGTATCCATGAAGATTCTAAGGGTGTTTCAAGGCCTCTGCCCACCCCTACCCCCCAACATCAGCCTGGGCTGAGACAGGGTCTACGTGGGATTTAGGGATATTCAGATGAGAACCACATGACCACAACCTCTTAACATTTCTCCTTAGGAAAAATCTGAATAATAATAAACAGGACAAGGGATGGTGTCTGGAAAAGGGATGGAGACAGATTGGAGGATTGAGGAAGGAACAGATTGGAAAAGGGATAAGGACAGGAATAAGACCAGAGACTAGATACAGGAATGGAGGCTACAGAGATAGGGATGTGGACAGAGATAGGGATGGGGATAGGGACAAGGGGTGGAAGAGGAATGGAGATGGGGAAAGGCACAGAGAAAAGATACTTAAAAGCTAGAGTGAAAGTCCAGGGTATCCCTGAAGACTTCTGGAGTGCTCAATTTAGTCAGTCGCATTGAACAAACACAGAAAGCAGCCTCCAGAAACTCACACCTTTTCCATTCTCCCCAAGGCACCCTCTATATTCCTTAGACAACACCATACCCCCCCCCCACACCCTCAGATCTCCTCATATTTCTTGAAGACACTCACCATACATACTCACTCCTCTCAGAGACACCTTTTTCAGACACTTTCTTTACATTTTTTTTTTCTGCTCTGGACCCCCATAGACACACAGCTTTCATAGACAGTCCTCTGCTCTGTTATCTCTCACAAACACTCCTCATATGTTTTCTTCACATTCTCACATACATTGACCCATCATGGATTTTACACACACACACACACACACACACACACAAATGTGAAAAAAAAATCACACTTAGAAGACACAAACAAATGTAACTGTGAATTCAGGTTGGTATCCAAGGAAGGAGGAGGGGAGAATTTGGGAGTCTGTGTTGTTGGGGGTGGGGACTGAATAAACAGTCATGGGTGCTTTCTAAGCATGGGAAATGTGAGGCTGGAGGTTCCATGGAGACAGGCTGTACTAGAGAGGAGGTTGGAGCAGACTGCCCTCCCTCCCCTTTTCTGCTTCTTCTTCCCCCTGGTTCCCACTGTGTTCCTGGCCCAGGCCTATGTGCATGAACACACACACACACACACACACACACACACACACACAGACTTTCCCAGTCTGCTATCACACACAGTCCAAGTTGTTCACTGATCACTTGCATTGAAGGCATCTCATACAGCATACAAGTGTCTCTTCTCTCAATCATATCACAAATTATTTTCCTTACACTCACTCACAAATTCCCTCCCTTCTCTCCTTCTCTCTTTCTCTCTCTCTCTCTCTCTCTCTCTCTCTCTCTCTCTCTCACACACACACACACAAATACACACAATCTTTCCCTCTCCTTTTCTCATTCTTTCCTCTGACTAACTGACTCTCTCCTCTTTTTCTCTCACATAAACCCTCCTTCTTTTGACTCTCACCAATACATAACACACATGAGAGGGGCTATAGCCAGGCTGAGATAGGGCAGGGCCCCCAGGGGAGCCCATTCATTTTCTCTTCCTTAGTGTGAATAGGCAAAAGTAAACATGCACATATATGACAAGTGCCCACACAGATAACACATCTATGAATAATATGCTTATGCACACACATAAATACATTCTCACATAGATAGCATACAGATACATAAATTCAGAAAAATACAGAGACACATATACACATGAGTAGATATGTATACTCATCCACACTGATGCACAAATATACACACACAGACATCTAGAAGTGGAGATACACATGGAGGTAAATGAACACACCAAGACACATGAGTACATAAATAATATATACAGATCCAGAAAGAGTCATATACAAAGACAGGCACAGTTAGAGAACTAATGGAAGGAGGAAGCAGGACAAAGATAAGGGATAAGGCATATAAGAGCACTGTCATCTCTGACAGCTGCTTAATTCCCTTGTGACTCTTCACATATACAGGCAAACATACAGACAGACACAGAGGCATAAGAGAAGCCTAGCAGGCAGCCTTACACTGGCCCCTGGATGGAGTGGGATGGGGTGGGCCAGGCCTTGGGTGAGTGAGTTTAGGCTATGACTCACATATGAATCATATCTCTGAGCAGTTGCTAATCTGGCCACCTTTGATTCCTCCAAAGAGTGGTTCCACCTCCTTCCAGCTGCTGGGGCACAGGGTTGTCAAGAGTGAGGAGAACTTGGTTGGGGGAGGGTAAGAAAGACACAAAAAAGACAGGAAGATGGGAGGTTGGGAGGACCTCCCCCAAGCCTGAACTCTTACTGTAAGAAAGGAGGTTCAGGCTGAGAAGGGCTTTTTCCAATTCCTCTCCACCCCTAACCAGCATAGCTCCTGATCAGAGCTTAGGCAGCTCCCCACAGGGCAGTGGTGATGGGGGTAGGAGTGGTGGTGGTTTGACAGGCTGCTTATTTCACAGTTAACCCAAAGGAAGAGCTTGTGCATCTGTGCCTTTGTCTCTATCTCTGTATGAACTTGTTTATACTCATGTTTCTCTTTGGTGTCTGTGTCTATATTAGTCTTCTTTTACAGAAGACACAGGCTCAGAGAAGTTACTTTCAATTCAATCCAATCCAAAAGACATTTGTTAAGCCCTACTATGTGTAAGACACTGTGCTTGGCATTTGGAGAGAGAAAAATAAATTACAAGAAAAAAGTCCCCATTCTCAAGGAACTTACACTCTATATTTCACATAGTGGGTCAGTAAATAGTAAAGACCTAACACAGACCTTCTGATTCCCATCCTAGAGCTCTTTCCTCTGAATTTTGGCTGCATCCAATGGAAGAAATCGATTTCATTTTACACATTTGGCACTAATTTAATGCAAATAAATACAGATTTATGCAAAGTGATGCCTGTGTGTGTATGTGTGTGTGTGTGTGTGTGTGTGTGTGAGAGAGAGAGAGAGAGAGAGAGAGAGAGAGAGAGAGAGAGAGAGAGAGAGAGAGAGAGAGAGAGAGAGAGAGA
>NW_027187393.1:688860-753075 GCF_028583685.1 Petaurus breviceps papuanus
AGAGAGAGAGAGAGAGAGAGAGAGAGAGAGAGAGAGAGAGAGAGAGAATGGAATTGTAGTGTCCTAAGATAGGGGTCCCCATTATATTTTTATATTTTATATATATTATATATATAATATAAAGATAAAGATCTACTAGGTAGATCTCTCTGTTATTGGATACAGGGGCCACAGATCATGACTAGTCTTAGACCATTTCTCATCACTGACCTCTAAATCCCTCTGTCCCCACACATAAACATAGACAGTGGGGCCCCACAGGGGAGTGACACTCTCCTGGGGACAGAATGGAAAAGACACATCTCCCCTGAATTGGAAACCAGGAGCCCAACTGGGAGAAAAACTGGAAAGTGAAGGGCTGGTCTCAGGCACTTTGGGGATAAGGTCTGAGGCTCCACTAAGAAGTTATTCATCTTGCACATGCCCAGAGTCATCACTAGGAAGAAAACTCACCAGTGTGTATGACAAGCAGCTGGTGTTCAGATAATAATAGCTCCCTTTTCTATAGCACCTTAAAGTTTAAAAAGTTCTTTCCTCATAGCAACACTGTGAGGTTGAGGGTGTATATGTTATAATTTTTAGTTATCAAATCAGGAAATTGAGGCTCCAAGGGATGAAGAAACTACTCAGATCAGGGATATAGCAAATGGAAGAACCCAGGTCGCTTGAAGCCAGATCCAGTGTCTTTCTACTACATCATAATTTGGTGCTTTTTCAGATTTCATAGGAGAGGCCCTGAGTGCACTGGATTTGGAGTCAAAAGATCTGGATCTAAATCCCAGCTCGCCTACTTAATATCTGTTTAATGTTGAACAAGTTATTTTTACTTCTATTATCTTGAAATCCCTTATCTTTAAAATTGAGGGACTGGGCTTAATGTTCTCTATCCTTTTCAGATCTAAATTCTATGATTCTGGTTGGGTGGAGATATCATACCTGTAAAAGGGAATGTGGTATAGGCAATTTGCTTCCAGAAATTCAAGGAAAAATAATCTCTTAGGTTCAGCACTATGGACAGCCACCAGCAAATGTTAGAATTGTATCATCTCAAAGCTAGAAGGGACAAGAGGGTTCCCAACTCCAGCTTATGACTCTTCCACGGTATCTCTCACAGGGAATCATCAAGCTTTTGCTTAGCAACCTTCATTGCTACTGACAAACTAACTTATGAGGGTGGACATTTAGCTTTTGGACAACTGTAGTTGTTAGAAACTTTTTCCTTCTATGGAGCCAAACTCTACTGCTGTGCAACTTCCCCTAATTGCTTCTTCTTTTTGCCTTCTGGGGTCAAATAGTGCAAGCTTAATCTCTCTTCCACTCTCTTCCACAGTCATTCAGATATTTGAAGACAGCTAAAATAACTAATGTCTCCCCGGAGTATTTTCTTTCCTATGATCTCTGGTCTCTCCCAGAAGGTGGAGAAAGGAGCCCTCTTTCACTGCACTTTTAACTTCATAGTGTTTTTATTGACCACACTTCTGGAATAAGATCTGTTACCTAAGAGGAGAAGCAATATTGTGCAATGCAAAGAATGTGGTATTTAAAGTCATATGGCTTAGGTTCAGATCCTAGTTCTCCCATTTACTAGGTAAATCTCTCAACCTAGGCAGTTAGATTAGATTATTTCTAAGGTCCACTTCAGCTTTACATTCTATTATTTATGATGAGTTGTCCATTAAAACCTCCAGGAATGGTTGTTGGTGGAATCCTGTTGCAGAGGAAATATCAATGGATATGGAATTAGAAGACCTGAATTTAAATCTCTACTCTGTGCCTTATCTGCCTGACAAAGGACAAGTTACTTCACTCTGAGTCTCACTTTTCTCATTTATAAAACTAAGAAGTTGAATTAAATGTTCCCACAAGGTTCTATTCAGTTCCAAAAATGTCATCCTATGATTCTTTCTCAGGACTGGGCACACAGTAGGGACAAAGAAGTACACTGTAATGGGAGTCAGATGACCTAGATTTAGGTCCTAATTCTGCCCCTGAACAGCTTCATGACCTTTCTTCCTTTTCCCAGTTGGGACCCAGCTTCCTGCTCACTCAAAAAGGGATAGCAACATTTGTCTTAATTCCCTCCAAAAGTTGTTGTGGGGATCAAGTGAACACATCTGTGATCATTCTTTGTAGACACCAAAGAGCCATTTTGGGAGGAGGAGGAAACCTGTAAATAAATAAATGCTGAGTGGGGGAGTGGATGATCGGTCTCATTAGTTCACCTAGCAGAGACACAAGTTTAGATGAATTTGCATGGCACAGGACTTTATAGATATGACTGAAACACCAAAATGGGTCATCTTGGACATACAGGATGTGTGTCCAGTTTTCCTCATCCTTTAGTTCCACTAGATGGCATGGAAAGGTGGAAAGAGCATTGGATTTGGAGTGAGAAACCTCAATTCAAGTACTGGCTCTGACTCTACCAGTATGACCTTGATCATACCATTTTCCCTCCATTAAGCTTCAGTTTCTTTTATTTTCTTTTTTAAAACAACATGATAGTTGGACTAGATGTTTTCTAAGCTACTTTTCCAGTTTGTTGTTCTGTAACACAATGAATTGAGATCTGACTGGTGTCAGCCCTGGGTAGGGTCAGATATAATTAGAGCTTATTTTTATACAGCTCTTTAAGGTTTCACAAAGCACTTTACAACATTTATTATCTTATTTGATCCTCACAATTCTTTGCAATAGGTGCTATTATTATCCCCATTTTATCAACGGAGTAAAGTGAAGCTCAGAGATGTCAGATGATTTGATAATGGTTAGAGTCAGGAATTGAACCTACATCTCTCTGGTCTTCAAGTTCAGCCCTGTTTCTCATTTTTAGAGGACTGGATATTTTTACATCAGCTTAATGTATAAGCATCTCCCTCCATTATCACCTACTTAGCAAGTTTTCTCTTATACAAAAATTTAAAAAGAATAAAAAACTATTTAGTAGACACAACTAACATAATGATTGCATGTGAAAGCATATGCAATAATCCACAACCATATTCTATTGCCTTTCAGTGGAGGGTGGCAGGTGCAATTTCTCATCTCTTCTCTGATGCCAAATGTAGTCACTATAGTTACACAGCTTTCAGTATTGTTTTATTGTTTAACATTGTGTTGTCACTGTGCATATTGTTTTTCTGGTTCTGCTTATTTCTCTCTGCATCAGTTTATGTATCTTCCCATATTGTTCTGAATTCCTCATAGTTACTATTTCTTATAGTGTGGTACTATTCCTTTGGATTCATGTACCACAGTTTGTTTAATCATTCCACGGTTGATGGCTGTTTATTTTGTTTCCAGTTCTTGGCTACCACAAAAAGTGTTGCTATGAATATTTTGGTGTATATGGGACTTTTCTTTCTATCTTTCACACTGCTCCTCCTCCCTTTCCCCCCCTCCCACCAAGTACTCCCACCCCTGGGATATAGGCCTAGGGTCTCTGGGTCAAAGGATATAGACATTCTAAACACTTTTTTTAAAAGGATAAAATATCCCAGAATGTTGTAGAAATTCACATCTTTGCCAACAGTGTTTTAGAGTCACACTCTTTCTAGTACATACTTCCTATTCTTTTGCTTTCAGCCCAGGTTGAAGTTTACCTGGAGAAAGCCCTGGCTAGACTAGTTGGGGGTCAGGGACTTGGGGACACTGATGTAGAATTCCAAGGAGGTGGGATGAAGAGGAAGAAAAATCCTACCTTCTATCTCCTTTGGTCCAGCGTGTGTAAAAATGTGTATGTGCGTGGCATTTGTGCTTGATCCAGGCACAAGCTTCCCCCTCCCCTCACTCAGCCCCACTTGCCCAGCTCCTGTTCCTAAGCAACTGGGATGTAGGAGACAGTTTCTTTCTGCAAAGTTGGGGAGGGGAAGAAGCTATAAATAGGGAGGGAGAAAACAAAAATAAAGTCATGGTTACGGATCGGCTGCAGCTGGTCCCTGGGCTAGCCTTCAGCTCTTCTGGGGTTGGTGACTCAGGACAGCTTGATTAGTGGGGGTGGGGGATTGGAGACTGGGAGGTTCTCTCATTCCTCAGCCAACAAGCCCCAGGGGAGGGTTGAGATGCAGTTGGTGCTATGGAATAGTTTTATAGTCAAAAGGTGTGGGTTTGAATCGCAGCTGCTACTTACTATCATTTATGACCTCAGCCAAGTCACTTCTCTTTGGACCTCAGTTTCCTCCTTTGTAAAATGAAGTGATTGAAATAATCTTTAAAGTCCTTTCTAGCTCTAAATCCTGTAGGTTCCTGAACATGCACCATGAGAACAAGCAGGGTTGAAGATGGAGGCTGTGATGGTCAGGAAACTGAAGGTACTGGTATACAACCCTTACCATGGGCTGCACTAGCTTCTGTGCTCTTCCCCACCTGTGAACATTGGGAGACCTTTATGCTGAATGACAGCTGCTGAATACACATCACTCCTACCTTCCAAAATGTCCAACTCCTGACTTCTATGAGGGATCCTTCCTATATTAGTTCCATCTTCCTCCAGTCACTATGGGAACCTCTGTACCCTTTTAAAAAAATTTTCTTCAACACCGCTCTGCCACAAGCATAGACATAGCTTAGACAGACCAATAAGTGAGAATAGGACAGGGCCAAAGATGTTGAGATAAGTTAGTTCCACACAAAGAAAAACACTTTCCCAGAGAGGCCCTAACACTTCACCCTTACCTCAATCTCCAACCCCAGTCAGCTACAGACAATCCAAATTCCAAAATCTCTACATTTTACTAGGAGATTCAGGTTCATCCATCCATCCATCCATCCATCCATCCATCCATCCATCCATCCATCCATCCACTCATTCATTCAACTAGCATTTATTAAATGCCTACCACGTCAGTCACTGTGCTAAGTATTGAGAACAGAGACAAAAATGAAATATTCTTTGCCCTCAAGGTACTAGCAGTCTTTTGCAGGTAACCAATATGTACACATATAAGTAAATACAAGATATATGCAAAGTAATTGGTGGAATTCTATTAAAACATGGGTGGACAAGGAAAGTCTTTGTTAAGATGATGGCCCTTTAACTGAGTTTTGATTAAGGATAAGGATTTTTAAGAGGCAGATGGAAGGAGGAAAACATAGCAGGCATACATGGGGGACAGCCTGTGCAAAGGTGCAAAGATGGGAAAGGAATGTTATGTAATGGGAATAGTAAGTAGGTGGTGCTGTGGATAGAATGTCAAGCCTAAAGTCAGGAGGACTCATCTTTCTGAGTTCAAATCCAGCCTCAGATACTTCCTATCTGGGTAACCCTGGGTAAATCACTTAACTCTGTTTGCCTCAGTTTCCTCATCTGTAAAATGAGCTAAAATGGAGGAGATGGCAAACTACTCCAGTATCTTTGCCAAGAAAATCCCAAATGGGGTCATGAAGAGTTGGACACAATTCAAAATGAGTGAATGAGAATATTGGCTTAAATGTCTGAGAGGGAATGAATGTGTAATTACTCTGGAAAGATAGGTTGGAGCCAGATTATGTATCTAAAAGCAATTTATGGTGCAATGAATAGAACAATGGGCCTGGAGTCAGGAAAATTTGAGTTCATATTTGACCTCAGACACTTACTAGTTGTGTGACCCTGGTCAAGTCACTTAACCTCTTTTTGTCTCGGTTTCCTGAACTGTAAAATGGGGATAATAACAGCACCTTTCTTGCAGGATTGTTGTGAGGATCAAATGAAATAATATTTGTACAGAGTGCTTATCATAGTGCCTGGCACATAGTAGGCACTTTATAAATGTTTATCTCTTTTCCCAAAGAGAGGAGTTTGTATTTTGTCATAGAGAAAACATGGAATCAGTGTAGCATCTTGAGTAGGAACATGGTTAAATCTATGTTTTTTGGAATATTAATTTACCAGCTATATGAAGACAGGATTGGACAGAGATACCCTGGAGGTAGGCAAGCCAGTTAAGATGCTATTGTAATGGTCTATGGAAGAAGTGATGAGAGTTTGAGTTCAGAGGTCGCTGTATAAGTGCAGAGAAGAGGATATATTTGAAAAATGTTTTATAGGTAGAACAGAGAATTGGCAATTGCTTGGATATGGAGGATGAGGCTTGAGGGAAAATGAAGAGTCAAAAGCAAGGAGGTTGTGAACTTAGGTGACTGGAAAGAAACAAGGAATTTAACAAGGATGTTGGGTTTTGAGGAAAGGAAAATAAATTCTGTTTTGGATATGTTGAGTTCGAGACTCCTATGAGACACCCAGTTTGGAGAGTCTAGCTCATGATGTGATACTGAAACTCATGAGAGAGACTGAGTCTGGATCTATAAATCTGGGAGTCCTCTGATTAGTGATGATAATTGAGCCTATGGAGAGTGGATGATATCACCGAGAGAAAGGGTACAAAGAGAGAAGAGGACTAGGACAGAATCTTGGGGGTTCATAGTTAGGAAGGGAAACATTGGTGAGAAATCTAGCAAATAAACAGGAGTGGCTGGTTGACTGAATGCCTATAATCTCTGCTACTGGGGAGGCTGAGGCTAGCAAATCACTTGAGCTGGGGAGTTTTGAGTTTCAGTAGGGATAAAACTTTCCCTTCCAACTTCAAATCCTATATACCTAGAGATGTGGGTTCAAGTCTTAGCTTAAGTAGCTGTGTGAGCTTGGGCAAATGAATTGATATCTATGAGACTTGGTTTCCACTTTGTAAAATGGAATGATAATAATAATACTTATAGTATTTGAATGTTGGTGTGATGAAGGTACTTTGATATCAGTAAAATACTTTACAAGTGTGAACTGTTATTTTTTTAAATGAACAAATAACTCATAGACCAGATAACCCAGAGTTTCTAGTCACATAATATGCACTATATAAATATTTATTCCTACCTGAAGGTAGCAATCATAAGGCTAATAGGTGCATTAGGCAAGGGAATAGTGCATTGTGTTATAGTAAAATGAGTAATAGAAGTCAGGAGACCAAGTTAGATCTCCAGATCAATCAATCCATTAACAAACATTTATTAGACACCTACTCTATGTCAGGCATTGTGCTAGAAGGTGAGCATTCAAAGACAAAAACGAAAACAATCTCTACCCTCCAGAAGTTATGTGTGACATTGGGAAAGTTGCTACCCTTCTGAGACTTCCTTCTTCATTGTTTAGGTGTTGTTGGAGTCAGATCCTGAACTTCCATAAGAAAGGCCCTCGGACACGGAGGCACTTCACCTTTGGAATGGGTATGCCGGGAAGTACCTGAAATTCTGCCCTTATCCCTCTTGGCTAAGCCAGAGATCTTAGTCCACTCTCGTGAATATTGGGCTTAAAGCTCCTGTAAGCATCCAATTCTCCGCCGGCAGTGTGAGGCTTCTAGCCAAAAGGATACTCTATGGAGACACTTCCTTCTTCCACTGTGAGTGCCAGGTGACCGTCGGGTGTGCTCTCAAAGGATGAGGTGTCTGCTCCACCCCTTTGTTCCCTTTCCCCGTTCTTTTTTAATCTGGGAACAGCTCAGCTCAGAACCCAAGTCCAGTCGGGTATTCGTTGGCATCATTAAGAGAGAGAGAGAAAGAGAGAGAGAGAGAGAAAGAGAGAGAGAGAGAGAGAGAGAGAGAGAGAGAGAGTGTGAGAGACCGCGGGAGCTTCAGAGAAGGTGGAGGGACACCCGCTCCCGCCTGCCTCGGTTACCAAGACAACTACATCCGAGCAGGGCGGGGTTTCACAGCATCTTTGGACAGAGCATGAGTGTGGGGGCGGGGTGTGCGTTTGTATGTCTGTATCAGTGAGCCGCATGTCTGGGTCTACCTGGGTCTACTTTCGCGTGTTTCCGAGGAATGGGTGCTTGTATGTGCATGGAGGGGGTGGCTCTTGTTTCTCTGCTTGTGAATTGGGGCGCGTGGGGTCAGGGGATGTGTCATGTGTGAATGTCCGTCTGTGTGTGTTGGGGGAGTTGAAGTGGGGACGGGGAACGTGCGAAGTAGTCATGCACGAATTGTATTGTGTGGGGGTCTGTATGTGAATAGAGGCGGGGAGCAAATCTGTTGTGCAGTGGGGGCGGAAGCATACAGTGTTTTTTTTGCGGAGGGGAGTTTGTGAGTGTGTGTGGAGGGGTATGGCGTGCTCGTGCAGGAATGTGAGGGGTGTTGTGTGTCTGTGTGAATATGGGGGGAGGAGGGTGTCTGTGTATACCGGAGGCGGAGGTGCACTCTGCGTCTGTTTGCGCCTCCAATGCAGCAGGCTCCCTCCAGCGTCACTCCCACTCCCCAGCCTCCCGTAGCCCCCCCAGAAGGGCTGCCTCATCTTTTTCGTCGATCTCAGCCTCTCCAGATTTATCAGACCCGAACAGCGGAGGCGGGGGAGGGAGGTGTAGGGCCTTGGACCCAGACGGTTGGATAATGGCTCTGAGATCTCCTGAAGAGAAGGGTAAGGGCGGTGTGGGTTCCCCGCCGCCCAGCTGCGGTTCCCAGCAGGCCCTAAGCTCTGCTCACCAGCAGGTGGCATCTGGAATCTTAGAACAGCGCATGCCTCTCCACCAAACCCCCTCTAGCAACTCAGTATGATGCCTACCATGATCCCTCCAATCCAGCTTTTGGGGGGGCCTACTACATAGAAAAATAGGTCATTTGCCTGATGCCTGAGGGGAGAGGAGGGCAGGAGAGTCTCGATCCCCTAAAACCTTGCTCTGACCAGAACATAGTGAAAATTGAAGCACATATCTAGGACCCCAGGAATCACAGGAGCTAATCCTGGGAAGACAAGATTTAGGGCCCGTTGAGGTAGCAGGGATTGGCAGGGAGTCTCAAAAAATCGAGAAGACAAAGCCAGGAGTAAGGGGTTCCTGAGCCACGGGAGAAAAGGATTCCATTGCTGGGATGGGGTGGGGAGGAGAAGTAGAGAGGCAAAAGAAACCTCAGTCTGAGTGTAGAAAGGAAGTCACCCAAAGTCCTGTCTTAGGTCTTCAGAGGAGTGGCATATGTATCCAGAGTTCAAGGAACATGGACTGAGACCAGGAACAGCTTACCAGGCCAGAAACAAGAGTCCCAAACAAGGACCAGGGATTAGGACCAGGACCAAGATCAGGTCACAGAGTTATATCCAGGGACACAGGTCAGAAGCCAAGAACCCGGATTTGACCAGAGAGGGGCTGCCGGTGTTCTGGAAGGGGCTGAGGCCAGGACAGGGGTGGATACAGACAATTGGCTTTATTCATGGACACATTGGGGAGTCCCAGGATGGGGGGCAGCCCCATGACACACACACAGGAGGGGAAGGATGTCTCCATGCCACAGTCACAACACACACCGCCCGGGCCGGGTCAGGTTAGGGGTGACTCCAGTGAAATTTTCAAAGGGAGGGCAAGGGACAGAGGAACTGGAGGTAGGGGATGGAAATACATGGCCTGGCTCCTGCTTTGGGTTAAAAACACAAGTTCTTAGGTTCTGGAGGGCGTCTAGGAGCCCCAGAGGCTCAATTGTAGGGAGGAAGTATAGGGGACGCAGGCTCACCCAGGGAGCCCCCAGCCAGGCAGAAAATACCTCAGTCTTAGCCTAGGCCAGGATTGATTTTGCCTAACTTTGTTTAAAAACATGTGGGCCATGCTGTATCCCACCCTGGGAGAGGGGGTGGCTGGGGGAGGAGAACTAGGAGGCTCCCAGGCTCTCCACCCTGCCCACTGCTCCCAGGAGGGAGGGAGGGACAGACACCAAACACAGACTTCTGGGAAGGGGAGAGGAGCTTGGGTCAGGAAGATCTTATGTTGAGGGGAATGGAAGTAGGGGTTAGCCCTGGCTCTGGGGGTTAGGGGGCCGGTTATTGTGCTGCTGGTGGGAGGGCTGGAGCCTGTCCCATTATGCTTCTGGTTCATATTCCTGGTACTCCTCCTGTGGGGGAAGTTGGGGTGGGGAAAGACATGGAAAGGAACCAAAATACATTTTAGACCCAGAGCCATAGCACTGGAAGATCCCCATCCTTTGCCCCCTATTCAGAACTTCTCTCCCCAGGAAGCCTTCCTTCCCATAGGGGAGTCAAGAAAGCTGAGTTTTAGTCTTAGCACTGACACTTTTGTCAATTGTGGCCAAGCCCTTCTAGTGTTTTCAATATTCTCTTCTGTAAAAGAAGGAGCTCAAACTAGATCAGGGGTTCTTAACTTTTTCTGTCTTTGGCAGAAGCCCGGAAATCCCTTCTCAGAATAATGTTTTTAAATGCATAGAATAAAATATTTAGGATCACAAAGGAAAACAAGTATACTGATAAACAATTATCAGGTTTTTTTTAAGTTCATGAACTTAAAAAGGTTAGGAACCCCTGGGCTAGATGACATCTAAAGTCCCTTTTCCTTCTAGCATACTGTGTTCTGTGTTCTTCAACCCCATCCAGGTCTGACTTTCTGTGATTCTATGATCCCTCCCCATAAGCAGAAAGCTGGGGTACAAATTGGGGTCAGCAAGGTTCCACATCCCCCATGTCCTTTCCTGGAAGAGGAGAAAGCTCTGGAGGCCTCAGTTCCGCCAGGAACTCCATTCTCCTCTTTAGCCTGGGCTTCCAAGGATAGGGAAAGAGAGGGAGTTCTGAGGCTGGGAGGTCTGGCCCTGACAGTCCAAATTCTTGTTATTCTCCTGGATTGACTTTAGTGCCTACTTCCAGGGCTGAGCTTACCTGGGGGGGCTCTTCATAACTCTCTCCTTCGGTGTCCAGAAGTGGCTCAGCCATTGGCTCTTCCCCAACCTCCTGGCCCACTTCTTCTGGCTAGAAGAAAAAACAGGGAAGCACTGAGGGAGGGTACTCACTCCTCACTACCCTCTCAAGACAGACAAACTGATCCAAGAAAGAGGCTAGGAAACATAGGAAAAACAAGGACCAGACTGGGTATTTCTCTCATTTCTTCCCTTGTACAACTCTCTCCAAACCCAAACCCACAAGGGGGAGAAAAGGGACGGCTGGGGGGTTGGGGGCATCTCCTCCTAGAGACTGTCCCTTCATCTGCCCTGCCATGAGCCCCCTGCTTTGCACTGCTCCCCCCACCCACCCCCCTGTGGCCTGGTTCCTTCAGCTGCTGCTATTCTGGGATAAGCTGGGAGGCAGCGGCTGAATGGTGAGATCCAAGACTCTACCCCCTCCCCCCTCCCAGCTGCCACCCAGACCCAGGCAAATACCAACAAACAAAAGTGGGTCTGCTGACCATTGCTTCCCCACAGGGCACATATGTGGTTCAAGTGCATGAAGATGCACAGACGAGTCCACAGATATCATGGGGGTACATAATGCATCCTGACTGGACAAGGTTAATACCTGTGGCATACAGGCATGTATGTAGTCACAGTATGGCAAGCATACCTATGCTTTATATACCTAGGTGACAAATTTTATGGACATAGCTCAATGGTAGGCACATGTGGCTTGCTCATGTGCTTTTAAGGGTACCTATATACACCCAAGGGGACACCTGTGGAATGCACAGAGGGGGACCCAAGGACCACGAATACATGCAGCACATGCATCAGACTGGTGAATAATATTTTCTCCAATTACATGTGACCTGTACCCTTTTAGCAGAGATCAGACCTTGACTCAACTCACCTAAAGTCAGATCTCTGCAAACATAGGCATACAAACAGAAGCCACACTGATATGGAGATTAATGCTTGTATACAAACATGCAACAGTACAGACGTGCTCTCATGCAAACCCGAAGGCCACTAGATGCTTTCAGGCTATGTCTGAAGTGGGGTAGGGCGGGGTGGGCCTGGTTGGGGTCGGGTTCTCCCAAACCCCTCGCAGATCCTAGTCCCACCTGCAGGGGGCGCTCACCTTCAGGTCGGTGGGGAACTCCTCTTTCTTCACCAGGCCCGTGGCAGCCGCTATGTTGCCAGCCCCAGAGAACACTGCGCCTCCTAGCTGGGACGCTTGCTCCTTGGTCTTCTCGGCCACTGGAAGGTGGCCGCAAGGGGATCAGTGCATCGCCCAGCCGTGGCCAGGGTCGGGAGCGCAGGTCCCTCCCCTCTCCCACTCAGACAGCGGACCTAGGACTCCCCCCTCCCGCAGGACCTAATGTTCAGTGACCTGGGATATCGTGCTAGTCTAGAGGCTAGCACCCCAGGCTTCTCTGGGCACCAACTAGGGCAAGGGTAGGAAAAAGGGGGAGGGGGCTGGTACCTGATGTGACGCCTTGTACCACCCCCTCCCGGGTCTTGTTTCCTGGAGAAAGAGAAAAGTCTGGGGTCAGAGAGTGCCTCCTAGTACAATGGATTGAAAAGAGCATACTGGCCCTAGAGTCAGAAAACCTGAGTTCAAGTGCAGTCCCTTAGAGTCATTTCTTTTCTCTGGTCTCATTTTTTTTTTCCCTTTGTACCATAAAGGGCTTGAACTATTTGATTTCTGAGGTCTTTATCTCATCTTATGATTAGGGGAAGGCAATGGAAAATTCAAATAATAACTAACCTTGTCCCCTATCCACCAGACCAATCTGGCCCCCAAATCTACCCCAAGTCACAGGGAGTCCTCCCCTGCAGGTGTGTGTGTCAGAGAGAGAGAGAGAGGAGAGGACAGGAGAGGGGAGGACAAGAGAGGAGAGGACAGGAGAGGAGAGGAGAGAAGAGAAGAAGAGAGTCTGGGGTTCTTGCCCTGGATGGCAAGGAAATCCAGGTGGTCCTTTCTTCAGGTAAGAGCAACTAGATGGACTAGGCACAGGCAGCCACAGCCCTTGATAAGGCCAATTTGGTCCTTGTTCTCCCTGCTGCTGTCTCTGGTGGCTCTGAGACAGAGAAGGTCTCTCTAGCCACCAACAACTCCCATGGACCCCCATTTCACTCACTGATTCTGTCCTATGACAAAATTTCCCCTCCCACAAGTGAATAGGATCTGAGATTCTGGGTATCACTAATTAGTGTATTAAGTATTTTGGAGTTTTAAGGGGGGTTTTGTTAATAAGAACACATATATCATAGCTCTTGAAAAGGAGATCTTATCAAAGGAATATCATGGTCCAGACTATGGGGGAAAGGGGTCCTTAACTCAAGAGAGATGGGCAGAGAGTACTTCAAAGAGAATTAGAAAGAGATAAGGGCAGGCAGGAACAAGACAAAGACAAGGTAATGTAAACTGTACAGAGGCCAGAAAACCAGCCTTTGAAGAGGGCCTGAGAAAAAGATGAATACACAAGAAATATGTGAGCTGTTCCCCAGTTTGACAGAGAATTATGAAAGATAGCAGTTTTCACTAGACAACAAGGGGGGAGTTAGGTACCAAGCAGGAAAAGATTCTGTATCTTCAGAGACAAAAAGGGAGGTTTTAGGTTTTAGCTTAAGGGCTGGAAGAGGAATGATAGCAAGAACATTGCTCACCCAGGCATGAATCAACAAGCATTTATGAAGTGTCTGTTATGTGCTAGGCACTGTGCTAGACTCTGAGAGCAGCACTTTAGATTCGCTGAATTAGACTTATAAGGGATCTTAAAGATTATCTAATACAATCCCTTCATTTTACAAATAAGAAAATGAGGTGCAGAGAAGGAAAATGACTTGCTCAAGGTCACACAGCTACAAAATGGAAGAGTGAAGCTTCAAACCTAGCCCCTCTAAGTCCCAGCTTCCCAGACCCTCATTCTCTTGAGTGATAGACACTCTTTCCATTGTTCCCCTCCTTCCCATTAGGGATTCCTCTTAGTTTCTCTTAAATCTGGAGATCCAACTGGCCTTTTTCAGAGTCTTAGATCTGGTACCAATATCACGCTGACTAAGGAACATGATGATGAGATGAAATGGGAAGATCCTCAGCAACCAGAGAGCAGAGCAAAGGGATAGATGGAGAAGTGACCAGGAGATGGGGGAGACAAAAATACATACTGACTGAAACCTCGACTACTGCTAGTAACCCATCATAATAATGATGAGGCACATTTCTAAAAGGTGTACAAAATACTTCCCTACAACACCTCTGTGAGGTAGGTAACACACATATTATTACTCCTATTTTAAAGATAAGGAAAATGAAGCTCAGAGACAATTGCTGAAAATCCTAGAATGTGATTTAAAGGCACACAGCTAAGTTCTTCTGTCTCCATGCCCAGAGCCCATTCCACGATTCCACACCACTGTTGACTGCTTCTAACACTCTCTCTGCTCCAACACCTGAACCCTGATCCCTCCCATAGTGATTCCTTCTGTTGACTCATTGTTCTGATCTCTAATGTTAACCAGTTGAGTCTTGTTCATCTCACTCCATCTTGACCCCTCTCACTGACCCATCCTTCACCTATGACTTTCATACTCCAACCCCTGCTGCTCTATTGAGATGGTCTCTTGGGTAAAGCCTGGCTAGTCTGCCTAGGTCATATCAGGTCTGCCTGGGTGCAAAGGGGCTGCACTCACCAACATAGAGGACACCCTCCTTGGTCTTTTCTGCAGCCTCTGTCACACCCTGTTTGGTCTTCTCTGCAGCAGCTACCACGCCCTCCTTGGCCATGGACAGGCCCTTCATGAACATGTCCATCTTGTTGGAATCTGTGAGGGCAGGACAAAGATGACCTGTTGACCCCAGAGTGAGGTATCCTGGGGGGGAATCCCAAAAGTGGAGGAGGGGAAGCCATTCCCTTTCCCCTTTGCCTCCCTTCACAATGCCTCCCCTCTGAGGACCCTACTTTCTTCAATCCAGTTTCCTGGGGAGGCCCCTATCCCTTCCCATTAACAGTGGGCCAAAGTCTCAGTGTCCTTGAAGCCCAGGAAATTGGGAGGGGCTGAGGACTCCTTTATGGGGGCTTTAGTAGAGTTACAGCCACCCCGCCAACTGGGGGGCCACACACATTGACCCACAGATGTGTACTGACGCATGCTCAGTCACATAGAGACACACGAAGTCACACGCGCAGGCACACACGCACCCATGCCATGAAGTGGGGGGTTAGAAAATCAGAGAAGAAAAACGAGGTTGGGGGCTGCAGGCTTTACTTCTACCGAGATGACTTTCAAGCTTCCCCTGTTTCCCACTTTTCTCCAAAGCCCCTGTACTCTATGGTCCCTCCTCTCCACCTCCCCTAGAGAGCTCAATCCCGCCCCCAGATCTGTGGGGCCTGCGCCCCTTCTTCCATCTCCAGACCCCAGGCCCTGTCTTCTCCAATACCTTCCCCTCACCCCCAATTCCCTTGCACCCCGAGATATCTTGTCCTCATTCCAACCTGCTGCCTGGAGCCCTGTGTCTCGCCTTCCCCCAGGCCCAGGGTGACCTATGCTTCTCTTCCCCCCCCCCCCCCCCCCCCCCCCCGCCCCCCCCGCCCACCCATCGACCCAGCCACCGCCACCCCCCCCCCCCCCATCCCCCCCCTCCCCGGCAGCCCCAGTCCTCCTCTATCCCCAAATCCCTTCCTTTTACAACAGACTCTCTCCCCCTTCCCCTCCCCCCACCCCCCGGCCCCACCGCCGGGTGTTCTCTCTCCTCCCAAGCCCCAGGGCACCTTTTCACCCCCAACCTTCTCCAGCTCCCCAGCAGCCCTGGCAAACGCTTCCCCCGCCCCAACTCGTCCCTCAGCTTTTTCTCTAGCCCTTCTCCGGGCGCACGGCTGCCTCACCTGGGCCCGGCCGACCGGGCTGGGGATGGATGGTCGGCTGGGGATGGATGGGTGGATGGATGGATGGATGGATGGATGGATGGATGGATGGATGGATGGATGGATGGATGGATGGAGAGAGAGAGGGAGGGATGCGGCGGTGGTTGGTGGATGGAGGGGCGGCGATGTCTCTGCCGGAAGGACCGGAGCCGGGGCGGGGGTGTAGGGGGCGCTCAGATCTCTCTGGACTGGCAGGAGGGCTGAGCCATGGAGCGTAGCGCGGCCCGATTCGGAGGTGACAGCTTGTCCCCGGCCTTCCGTGCGCTCTCCCTGGTTCTGTTTGTCTCCCGATTCTTCCTCCCCAGTGTCTGCTCTCAGGTCCCAGCTCCTCTTTCGGCCGCTGCTGCAGCTATGAGCTCTCGGCTCCCCCCTGGCGGCCCGAGCAAGCCCTGCTTCGGAGAGGGGAGGGGAAGGGGTGGTGAGAGGGGCGGGGCGTGGCTCTGCTCCTTCTTCGTGACAGCCTGCCCAGGGCGGGGCCAGGTCAGAGGGCCTGTGCTCCTACTTCAGAGTCAAAATACGAGCATCTCCTTGATTATTAGAGCTGGAAGGGAGGCGAGAGGAAAAAATGGGATCGTAGACCTGGAAACTGGAAGGGGTCTTAAAGAAAAGCCAGTCCAACTTCTTTATTCTTCAGAAGGAGGAAACTGAGTCCCACAAAGGTTAAAGGATTTGCCCAAGGTCATACAGGCAGCAAAGCTATAAAATCAGCATTTAAAGCCATACCTTACCACTTAAAAGTAAAGCTTTTCCCCACTGATTTCATAGTAGAGATCTTAGGACTTACTCCTGGGAGGAATTGTGTATTTGAATTCCCTTATTTTACAAATGAGGTGACAGAGTGGTTAAAGAATCTTGCCTAAGGTCCCACAGGAGAGGCAGGACTTGAACTGATGCTTTCTACTACTGAGAGTGTAGACCAGGGGTGGGGAACCTAAGGCCTCGAGGCCTCATGTGGCCCTCTAGGTCCTCAAGTGCCACCCTTTGATTGATCTGCACTTGAGGACCTAGAGGGTCACATGTGGCCTGAAGGCCCCAGGTTCCCCACCCCTGGTGTAGATGGTTGCTCTGATCTTCAGGATGGGATCCCCTCTTTGTCCTGGTTTTCTGTCAAGTGCTGGCTATGATCTCATGGGTTTGGAATTAGAGACATCATCCTTTCCTTTCCCTTTCTTCCTCAGGCACCATGATATAGGAGGGAAAGCACTGTACCTAGAATCAGAAGACATGGGTTTTGGTCCATCTTCTGATATATTTTCTTGCTGTCCCTCATGCCTGGAATTCTCTCTCCTCATTTCTGCCTTCTGACTTGTGTCAGGTCCCAACTAAAATCCTACCTTCTTCAAAAAAATCTTTCCAGGTCCCTCTTAATATTAGTTACTTTCCTCTGTTAATTATCTACAATTTATCTTGTGTATATATCTTGTTTGTGTGGTTATTTGCATGCTTGCATGTCTCCCCACCTAGACTTCCTTGAGGGGAAGGATTGGCTTTTGCCTTTCTTTGTATCCTGTAATCCAAAGCATTCAGCACAATGCCTTGCACAGACTAAGTGCTTAATAAATTCTTATTGAACTACTTCTAGATCTGTATCTCAAAGAGATCATAAAAAAGGGAAAAGAACCTACATGTACAAACATATTTATGGCAGCTCTTTTTGTGGCTTTTTATGGCCAAGAACTGGAAATTGAGGGGATGCCCATCAATTGGGGAATGACTGAACAAGTTGTGGTATATGAATGTAGTGGAATACTATTGTGCTATAAGAAATAATGAGCAGGCAGATTTCAGAAAAACATGGAAGATTTACATGAACTGATTCTGAGTGGAGAGCAGAACCAGGAGAACATTGTACACAGTAAGGGTAACATTGTTTGATAATCAACTAAGATAGACTTAGCTCTTCTGAACAATACAATGATCCAAGACAATTCCAAAAGACTCATGATGGAAAATGCTATCCACATCCAAAGAAAGAACTGATGGAGTCTGAATGCAGACCAAAGCATACTATTTCCACTTTTTTTTGGTGGTTTTCCCTCTTGTTCTGTTTCTTCTTCTACATGACTAATGTGGAAATGTGTTTTACATTACTGCACATGTATAACCTATATCAGATTGCTTGCAGTCTTGGGGAGGGGAGAGGAGAGGGAGAAAAATTTGAAACTCAAAATCTTTCAAAAAATGAATGTTGAAAATTATCTTTACATGAAATCAGAAAAATTTCACTTTCAACCCTTCATTTTACTGCTGAGGCAACTGAGGCCCAGAGAGGTAAAGAAATTTGTTCAGGGTCACATAGGTAAGTAAGTACAGAGCAGAGCCAGGATTTGAATTCAGGTCTTCTGATTCCAAATTTAGCATTCTTTCCATTGCATCTCACTGTCTGCCTATATTGTGTGAAATAGCAGGTAGCCAACTTTAGAGTCTGGATGACCTGTGTTCAAGTGTCTGACACATATTGCCTGTGTTACTGGGAACAAGATACTTGATTTCTCAGTGCCCTGGGGAACTCTTTATGGCTATAAATTGTAGAAGAGTTGCTAAACTGCTTTTGTAGAGAGAGTTTCCTCACAGGGACTCTCCCCATCAAGACATATTATTCTTACCACAAACCTGTTATAAGGAAAGCACTTTGTAAACCAGTATTGTTCTAAGAGTCTCAGAAAGAAAAGAGTCCTTTTCAGTCCTTATACTCTTTCTCTCCTGTCCTCTTAGACTATTGAACTGATGGACAAGGTCAGGATCTGAGATCCAGAATGGGTCAAAGTCAGGTTAAGGCAGGGAACAGGGACAGAACTGGGAACAGATTTAGAAATAAGGGAGAGCGAATCACGTCATTTGGTTTCTATATTGTTAGAATAACACTGGTCCCCATATTCTAATCTTGGGTAGTAGGGGTGCTTAGAAATCATCTAGTCTAACCCCCTGACTTTAAGGATAAAGAGACCAAAACTGAAGAAGGAAAATTGGCCTGCCTAAAGACACACAATTGAGTGATGGAGCCTGGCCTAGAACCCAGTATTTTAAATGAGCCAGTCTGATATGCTCTTTCATATGATTCTACCTCTTCTAGTAAAAAAACAAACCCTAACCTTACTGAATGCTGTGATCAGGGTCAGAGTAAAGTTCAGTATTGAGAAGGGGTTATAGTTAAGGGTTAAGGTTAGAAATAGGAATAAGGTCAGGGTTTGTTTCTTCCCCATGACAGACCTTTCAGACATATGAAGTTGCCAATTATGTCTTTTAATCTCATTATACAATCCAACCAAAATTCCTTAAGTGCCCATTATGCTCCAGGCACTGTTCTAGGCTCTGGGGGACACAGAGACAAAAATAAGACTGTCTCTGCCCTCAAGAAGCTTACGTTCTACTAGAAAGCAACACACCCATGGGCTTACACTTGGTTGGAGTTCAGGTAGACTTCTGCTGAGCTCAACCATTATCAGGAAAGCATTGCAGATTCAGAATGAAAAAATTGTAGGCTCTCCTTGGTCTGGGATTTCCTGCCCTGATAATTCCACTGCAAACAGGACTAGAAGCTAGAACTGAGACCCTGCCCCACTCCTGTGCTCAGAATCATAACATTATTTTTTTTCTTCTGAACTCACTCCTTTTATGGTAAACTACCTAGGACCAGCAACAGCTCCTCACCGTTGAACCCCTAAGCTAAGACCACTTTCTTGTCTATCTTGGATCTATGAATGGGTACTGGATAATGAATGACAGAGCTGCCAGTTGGCAGGTATTTCTGCAACTTGGACAAGATTGTACCTCTCAGTGTAAATCTGCCCTGGTACATATTTTCAGTCCTTTTTCCGTTCCTGTGCACTGGCATGCTGTGTAAGGTATGTTGGTAGCTAAACACTGTCCCTCCTTTCCTATCTTCCTATGCTGACTGGGTTAGAAACATGACCAGTTCCAACTTTTTTTTTTTGTATTTACTCTTCAGGATTCAGTCCAGTGCCTTTTTTAGATTTCTGTTCAGTACTTGTTTTGGGGAGTTCATATATACTTCTTCCCACTTCTCTGCCATCTTGGCTCTGCTCCTAAGTCTAAAGCTTTGTTACATTACAAAAATTAAGAATTAATGTTCTAACAGTGTCATTCATCTAATTTCCTGGGCTTTCTTGATTAGAGGATCTAATCAAAATAGAAATTGTTCTTAATTATTTGGGAAGGCAACACTAATAGCTAGGTGAAGAAAGAGTGAGCTCCTTAGCTTATTCTTAACTAAGGCTCATTGTTGACTAAACTAAGAGAATATGTATCCTCTTCTGGGAAGACCAATCTTCCCCAAGTATAGACTTTGATCAATAATACAAAATCCTGAAAATCCTATACTTTTTGTTTTTGTTTTTGCTATGGAATATTTTTTCATCTTTTTTTTGGTCAAGATTGCTATAAATGGGGGCAGCTAGGTAGCACAGCGAGTAAGAGCACCGGCCCCAGTGTTGGGATGACCTGGGGATTGAATCCGGGCTCAGACACTTAGCACCCACTCAGAAATACCTGGCCATGTAACCTTGAGCAAATTACTTAACCCCAATTACTTAGGGGCGGCCAGGTGGCTCAGCCAGTAAGAGCACCGACCCCAGGGTCGGGATGACCTGGGGTTCAAATCTGGGCTCAGATACTTAGCACCACACTCAGAAATAACTGGCTGTGTAACCTTGCCCAATTGCTTTAAAAAAAATATTGCTATAAATGTGAATTGGAAATGGTTTACCATGAGTAAGAGCTGATTTTTTTTTTCTGGTTTAGAGGAGAAACTCTATTAGAATTTATCTTTATTCAAGTGGCTTATAAATTAATAAAATGTTCATCCAACAGATTTTAAGTAAATTAAGTATGTACAATTCACCCCTCCCTCCTTCTTCCACTTGGTTTGATCAACAATAAACAAAGGATACATTTTCTACTGAAACTAAAAGAACTCACTTTCTTTGTTTAACACTCCCTGTTTTTATTAGGTCCTGTTTTCATGGGAACTCAGGAAAGTAGACCAAGGATACTGTTGCAATATTAATTCTTAGTTTTTGTAACACATAAAGAGTTCTTGGGCTGCCATAATGTTTTCCAGGCTCCTCACCATCCTGGTTGCCCACTTCTGAAAATATTCCAGTATGTCATGCAAACCCAGATCCCTTAACTCCAAAGTCTTTCTGAAAATTGAAGACCTAGCATGTAACACAATCCTTTGGGTTTCCTCATCTGTAAAATGGAGGGATTCAATTAGATGCTAAGTGTTAATATTCCATGTTCTAGAATCTAAAGATACATTCAATCATGATATCCTGCATTCTAAGGAATGTTCTTACTAACTGATTTTCCAGGGTCTACTAGCCCTATATGATGTTTCTAAGGATGGATGGGTTAAAAGCTGGACCAAGGAGGGAGAAGCAGAGAGTGCTTCATGTCAGGCCAAGCAAGCTAAGCTGGCTTTATCTGGATGCACCAAAATATTTGTCTTTCCAAATAAACCTCACCAAGCATGGGTTAGAGGATTGAAGAGAAACTGTTGTGATTCTAACTGCAGAAGCCCTACAAAATCAGCTCTGTAGCTACCCTGCAACAGAACCTTGAAGCAAAGATTGGACCAAAAAGGGTCAGGACTGGAAGTGGGAAATCCCTTGTAGTGGAAGTGAGAAGATTTGAGTATTTTTCTGCTGCCTATTTCTTAGTTGCATAGTAGCCTCACAAAGAATATGGAATCAAGTGTCAAAATTGGCAAGGTCCTAATCGAAGTCACCTAATCAAAGGGATTCAGAGCAAGAAGGGAGTTGGAGAGCATCTAAGTTCCTCGTTTTGCATATAAAGAGTATGCTCAGAGAAGCTGGATAACTTGGACACTTGCTCTAAGTTACATGGGTAGTGCAGCCAGGATTGAACCCAGGTCCCTGACTCCTTATCCCATGCTCTTTTCATTATATCACATTGCCTTTTTCACGAGGTCAGGAAGTTGAGACTCAGAGACGAGAAGTGATTTGCCCAAGGTTACTCAGTGAGTCAATGGCAGAGTGAAGGCTGACAATCTGGCACTTTTCCCACTGCACATTTTTACTTTATTTATTCACACAATAATTATAAATTAATAAATAAAATAATTATAAATTATTATTTATTCAGAAGCAGTTGTTCTAAGAATATATGTTAATTTTTGAAAAGAACTTTAAATTTCTTTAATAAAAGCTATTACATAAATACATTGAAACAAGAGGAAGAAAACCTATTTATTTGGGGACCACTGGGCACAGAAGGGGCATCTCCCTACTAGACAGCCTACACCTGCCCTGAGCCTTAACAGAGATGGATAATTAGAAAGGTAGGGACTAAAAGGCAAATCAGCTGTCAAGATGACCTTCTACATACTGAAGGCTGTTGTGTGCAATAGATCTGACACTTGAATAAGGTCTTTTGTTGGAGTCAGAATTCTGACTCAGTTGGAGATCTGTCGTCAGGGAAAGTACTTTTGCTGGTAAGACTGAGGTTAAGAAAAACAATTGTAGCTCCCATTTCTGGAGTCCTTCATGTTTTATGAAGTAACAACAATATTAATAATTACCATTTTTATAGTGTTTTAAGGTTTGCAAAGGACTTTGCATGTCATACTTATTCATTCTTACCTGATCTTGACAATGACCTTGTGAGGAAGATGCTATTATTAGTCCCATTTTATAGATGAGGAAATGGAGTTGCATAGATATTAAGTGATTCACCCAGAATCACATAGCTAGTAAGTGTCTGAAGCAGGACTCAAACTCTAATCTGCCTGACTTTCAGTCCTCCATTCTATCCAATGAGCCACCAGGAAGCCCTTTCCTTGCAATAAGGCTGAGTGGTGTAGGACAACGAACCTGAAACCTGTGTTTAAATCCCTACTCTGTCACTAGTTTACTATGTAAGTGAAGAGATTGGACTGGATGATTTTCAAGGGTCAGTCCTTTAAGTTATGGCAGTGCACGAATCAATGAGACCTCTGAGATAGGTAATGCAAATATACTTATCCTCATTTTTATAGATGAAGAAAGTGAAGCTCAGAGAGAACGAGGATCTTCACTAAACTCAGAGTAAGAAAACACTCTAAAGGGTATTTATTCCAACCCAGATCTGAACACAAATGCCCATTGCAATGTACTGACAAATGGTTACCCAGCATTGCTTGAACATCTCTAGTAAAGGGCAATTCACTACTTCCCAAGGAAGCCTCTTCTTATTTGCAGATGGCTCTAATTTTTAGGAAGCTTTCTTTAAATCAAGTCTAAATTTGCCTCTCTTTAACACCTACCTATCGTTCCTAACCTTCCAGAGCCTATCAGAACAAGTCAGTATCTCTTCATGATGACCCTTTCGATGCTTGTATCATAATTATAATAGCTAACATGTAGTGCAAGGCACCTTACACATATTAACTCACTTAATACTGTGATTCTTCCAATAACCCTGTGAGGGAGGTACTATAATTACCCACATTCCACAGTTGAGGGAAACTGAGGATTAGAAAAGTTGAGTGACTTACCCAGGGTCACAGAACTAGTAAGAGTCTGAGGCTAGATTTGAATTCAGGTCCAGTTCTCTATCTACCATTCAACTACCATGTCCCCCCTAAATTTTTTCTTCTCTAGGCTTAATATTCCTATTTATCTCATCTAGTCTTCAAATAGCATACAGAATTTATTTTGTGTTCACTTGTTTTTAAAGATATGGATTTTTTTTCTTATGGACTGCCTTAGCTACGTCTTTTCAGCAGTTCAGTTGAAAGTTAGGTTCAAGTATCACTCTCTCCCTATACCCTTTTCTCTTTGTTTTAAAGTCTTCTACTTGTGTACCCTGATTATATGAGATAATATTCCTTCCTCCTCCTTCTCTCTACTACAGTCTCTGACTATTTAAATTCTTCCCTTGATGATATTAGAGTTTTGAGGAAGTATTTACATCATCTGCATTAGAATCTAATCACTTCATCCTTATTTAGTTTTTTCCAATTGATAGTGTATATTTATCTTTTTGTGTTTCTTTTGACTCCTGTGTTTGTATTTCAAAGGTTTTATTTAGCTCTGGTTTTTCCATTAAGAATGCTTGGAAGTACTATTTTACATGTAATTGGGAAATAAGATATACAGGCATTGGGGCGTGGAGATCCACTGGAAAAGTTGAAAAGGGTATGGGAGAAAATATGGGAGAGAGCAGATTGGAAGAGGGGATATCCTGTGGGACTGCTATTTTGGGGGGGGGTAGGGGAAAAATGGGGAGAAAATTTGTAACTCAAAATCTGGAGGAAATGAATGATGTAAATCAGAAGTTAATAAAGCATTTGAAAAAAATGCTTGGAAATTCTTTATTTCATTAAAAATAAACTTTTCTTCCTGTAGAATTATACTAGTTATTTACTAGGTAAGTTATTTTTTGGTTGTAAACTGAATCTTTTGACTTTTGGAATATCATATTCCAAGTTTTTTATAGTAGTGCTTCTCTATAGTGGTGGCTGCTAAATTTTGTGTGATACTGTCTGTGTTCCCTAGTACTTAAATTCTTTCTTTCTGCTTATAGCAATTTTTTTTTCCTTTGGTCTGGAAGCTCTGAGTTTTTTCTATGATATTCTTGGAAGTTTCCTCATTGAATTTCTTTCAGGAATTGACATGTAGATTCTTTCTATTTTCACTTTGCTCTCTGGTTTTAAGAAATCTGGGGAATTTTCTTTCATAATTTCTTGAGAAATTATGTCCAATCCCTTTTTTTTGGTCATGATTTTCAGGCAACTCAGTGATTCTGAAGTTATCTCTCTTGAATCTGTTTTCTAGGTCAGGCTTTTAAAAAATATGGTATACTTGCATTTTTCCAGTTTTTAAACTTTGTTTTAATATTTCTTATTGACTCATGGAGTCATTAATTTCTTTTTGGTTCATTCTAATTTTCAAGGAATCTGTACCTTAGGCAAGGTTTTGTAACTGTTATGTTAAGCTGTTAATTCTTTTTTTTTTGGGGGGGGGTTAACAAGCTTACTTTAATCAGTCAGACATATATCATTTACCTTGTTCAGGGGAAAAGGTCAGCACCCCGAACTTCAAAGTATACAGGCAGAATTATCAAGACAGAAACATATCAAGTAGACAGATTTCCAAACTGTCCAACCATTACATCCATACCCAGTCAACATCTGGGTTTCCACATCTGGGTTTTTCAAAGCCGGGGGAGCCCTGGACAATGGCTTCCCAGAATACAGATCAAATCACAGAACACTTCTCAAAGTGAGCCCCCAAAACAAAGCTATACACCAGGGCTTATATAGCCTTCCCCTGGCTCAGAGAATGTAACAACCTTATTGACTCACTGGCCAATCAAGAAGTATCTACTGAAAAACAAGCCTCCCACCCCAGGCTTCAGGTGCACTTTAGCCTAGGGGCAGGGAAGATCTTTAAATTTGCATTTCCATTACATTCGGCACCAAGATCTTTCATGCCCATAGCATAGACAATTTACTTTTGAATTAGCACTAAGCATCTCTTAGGTCACATTTTCAAGATACAGAACTAAAGTTATCAAAGTGGCCATTGGGCCTTAAACAAACACAAAATACATGGCATTATCACTTCAATTCAAAACAAGAGTCCAAAGTTCTCTTGGGAGGAGGGGGGTGTCCTTCCCCTCACACAGCTCCAGCCCCCACTTCCAAGTACAGAGAGAGGGCTGGGCAACAAAACCAACAAGGTGGGGTCCTTGGGGGTCCAAAGCACTTCATCCCACCCACCATAGTCACAAGTCCATCCTCCCCCTGGGTCCCAAACTGTGGGATGCAGCCAGGAAACACACTCAGTGCCCCTGCTTTGCTGCCCAGTTCTTATCTTTTCCTGTGGCTAAATTCCGAACTCCTGGGTTCCTTCTCCTCCCGCAGGCAGCAGCCGCTCCTGGCTTCTGCCCAGGTCCCGATGCAGGCAGCTCACCATTCCCACTCTCAGCCCAGTGAAGTCTGCATGCAGGCCATTCTCCTCTCCTGCTCCACGGCTCCACAGAATCACAGCTACCACAACTGGGAAACAAACAATTATCCCAGTCCCCATACTTTCCTTTTACTCTGCAGATCCTGTTCATGATGCCATTTTGTAGCAGCAAGTACCCTGGAGTCCCTAGGGTAGCTGCTCACACAGGTTCTTGGATCTGCTTTGTTAAAGGAAAGCAACTCAAAATGGGTTAACAAGCTTCCTTTGATCAGTCAGACATATATCATTTACCTTGTTCAGGGGAAAAGGTCAGCACCCCGAACTTCAAAGTATACAGGCAGAATTATCAAGACAGAAACAGATCAAGTAGACAGATTTCCAAACTGTCCAACCATTACATCCATACCCAGTCAACATCTGGGTTTCCACATCTGGGTTTTTCAAAGCCAGGGGGGTCCTGGACAATGGCTTCCCAGAATACAGATCAAATCACAGAACACTTCTCAAAGTGAGCCCCCCTAAACTGTTAATTCTTATGTCCTCTTTCCTTTATAGCTTTCATTTCTTTTCTAATTCTTTCTATTGTTTCATTTATAGAATCCTTAAAAAATTCTTACTTCATTTCTCCCAGAAATTCAAGCTGAATTTGTGTACAAGCTGTGTTTTCCTTTGAAGTTTTGCTTATAGATGTTTTAGACTCATCCTTTTCTTCTGGGTTTATATCCTGAGTGTCCTTGTCACCATAGTAGCTCGCTTGGGTTTTTTGTTTACTCATTCTTCCATTCTTACTCCCAAAACGGGACTTTGTGTTAGGTCCAGTCTCTTTATACTGCTGGAGGAAATGTTTGGGCCTTTCTCTATTCTGTTTTGTACTCTTTTGGGTACTACTGCTGCTTTCTCTGGGTCATGAATACTGTGATCCCTGGCTGTGCTCTTCAGGGATCACAGCAGTGCCTCAAGATGAGAACCTGTGAACTTTCTGTTTACTCAGAGCTATATCTGACTGAGGGTGAAGTCTGATCACTACTATTCTGGTCTGAGTTTTGCTGGTCCTGAATTGGGTTTGGGTCTAGGCAATATAACTGAGGGCTTACCCCTGGTTGGAGCTCCAGGAGACTGTTACTGGTCTTAGACACATCAGAGGGCTAGAAGTCTTCATAGGTTTGGGATGACAGAATTGCTGGTTCCCTGCTTGGTTTGAGTTCTCTGACTTGGTTATTCAGCGGCAGGTTTCAGATGGGCTAGGGGCTAGAAGAGACCCTGCTCCAATCATATGCCTGCTGTCCACTGTTCTTCTTCTTTATCTAGCACACAACCTGAAGCCTATGACTGCTCCTTACCCTGGTCCATGATATCAGGAACAAAAACCAGATTGTGTCCATTTTAAAATAGGTTTTGTTGTTTAGTCTATTGTATAGACTGAAACTATTAAGAAAAATAAAAACAACTCAGACAGTCTAGGGCATGAGGAAAGATTCTCTCTTGTGCCTGAATATCTTTCCTTACTCCTCTCAGACAAAACAGTCTTCTCTAAGGCTGACTGGAGTCTTCTCTGCAGACCACTCCTCCCATTAAACCATATGGGTGACATTAAGTTCAGCAATTGAATAAACCATAGTATGGGTACTCACCATAGACTAGGTATTGCCAAAGCACAAGCATCTTTCTGCTCCTTGCATTCTTTGGGCCAGTCCCTCCTCAATGTGCAATGGAGTTGAAACCTGGCTCCTGGATACAAGCAAGAGAGTTGCAGATGGCACCCTATTCCTGCTCCCTGCACAGCATCAGGACCTTCTGCCCTAGGTCCAGCACCTCTTCTTGCCCTAATGCCTAGGCCCAGGCCACAGTTCAGTCATAATGGAAGGCTCCATGGAGCATACTACTGGCTCACCCTGTCCCCCATTGTCCACAGACCTCTCTGCCTTCCTCCCTTTGCTGACCTGTGCAAGAAAAATGACTCATTGTTTTTACTTGGATTTCCAGATTGGCACTGGATTTGGCCTTTTCTAGGTCCCTTTTGGAGTGGTTGTGGTAGAAGGAGCTAGGCTCTACTGCCTCCTACTCTGACACCTTGGCTGGTCTCCAGTTTACTTGTCTATGTTCATGTTGGTCACCTCAGTAGAATGTGAATTTCTAAAAGACAGGGATTCTTTCATTTTTGTATTTGTATCCCAAGTGCCTGGTATATAGTAGGGGCTTAATAAATGCTTGTTGAATTGAATGTCATTGAAGCCTTTCACAAAATTGGTTTTCCTCCTCTGGATACTTTCCAGTTTATTAATACCCTTCCAAAAATGTTCCCAGAACAGTATTTTTAGAAGGGGGATGATCAGAACAGAATACATTTGCAAATATATTTTGAACTTCCCTAGACCTGTATACTATGACTTTCTTAATACAAACTTAGCTTCATTAGCTTTTTTGGATGCCATAACACATAGGTTTACTTTTACTCCACCATCTTGGCTCCACCCACATAACACTTTGTTGACCTATATTGAACTTGCAGTCTACTAGGACACACAGATCTTTTTCAGATGAATTATTATCTAGGCATACCTGCTGTCAGTAATTGGCAGATCTTTTGACTCCTAGGTCAATGCTCTTTCCAATTCCTATAAAAAGGAATGATTATGGATAAGACAGGAATTTGGGAAGTGTATAGCTTACTTCCCCTATGAAATACAAATCATGTTGTGTCTCACTACTCCCATTTAACAATTGTATTTAGATAGAATCAGGTTAAAATCATAGCTATAAGGTACCAAGTCAACAAGTATTTATTTAATGCCTGCTATGTTCCAGGCATTGTGCTAAGAACTGGGGACACAAAAGAAAGGTAAACCATC
This sequence comes from Petaurus breviceps papuanus, assembly GCF_028583685.1. Lineage (NCBI taxonomy): Eukaryota > Metazoa > Chordata > Mammalia > Diprotodontia > Petauridae > Petaurus > Petaurus breviceps. Next base: position 717,202 of record NW_027187393.1, read on the forward strand.
ACCAAAACAAGCAAACAAAATCAAAAAACAAAAATCCAGTTCCTGCTCTAAAGGAGCTGTAATGGGAATGCAAATTTGGAAGATCTTTCCTGCCCCTAGGCTAAAGTGCACCTGAAGCCTGGGGTGGGAGGCTTGTTTTTCAGTAGATACTTCTTGATTGGCCAGTGAATCAATAAGGTTGTTACATTCTCTGAGCCAGGAGAAGGCTATATAAGCCCTGATGTGTAGCTTTGTTTTGGGGGCTCACTTTGAGAAGTGTTCTGTGATTTGATATGGATTCTGGGAAGCCATTGCCTGGAGCCCCCCCCCCCCTTTGAAAAACCCAGATGCTGATTTGGTATGGATGTAATTGTTGGACAGTTTGGAAATCTGTCTACTTGATCTGTTTCTGTCTTGATAATTCTGCCTGTATATTCTGAAGTTTGGGGTGCTGACCTTTTTCCCCTGAACAAGGTAAACGATATATGTCTGACTGATTAAAGTAAGCTTGTTAACCCATTTTGAGTTGCTTTCCTTTATCAAAGCAGATCCAAGAACCTGTGGTAGCAGCAAACCCTGAGGACATGCTTGGGGTGCTTGCCGCTACAGGAGCTTACAATCTAATTGGGGGAGACAACATATAAATTATTATATTCAAATATGTATACGTATATGTATATATGTATATATACACATATAGGCATTGTATATATAATATATGTACATGTATATATGTAAACATAATATATATATACATTTGCATATATACATACACACATATGTGTGTGTATGTATATGTGTAACTGGAGGTCATCTTGGAGGGAAGGCATTAAGGAGGACCAGAAAAGCCTTCTGGAAGAAGGAAGGACTCTTACTGAGATTTGAAGGACACCAGGGAAAGCAGGAGGCAGAGATGAAGAAGTTTCAGAACTGGAAGGGCCCTTAGAGACAATCTAGTCTAATCGTTTCATTTTACAGAAGAGGTAATTGGGACCAAGAGAGGGGAAAGGAATTATCCAACATCACACAGGAGGCTAGTGGCACCCTAAAATAGAACCCAAGGTCACATGGCTGATAAATGGGGGAGCTGAGACTTGAAGCTGGGGCTCCTAGTTCTCAGTGTAGCTGCTGTTTCCCATGATGCTTCCCTTCCTGAAAGAGAGTGGTCAGGAGAGAGAGAGGGAGGAAAGCTGGATATCTAGTTAGGTGAGTGATTCTTTAATACTATGAATGATTACTTTTTCTTCTTAGCTTTTTTCCCCTCTCTACAGTACCAGAAATAGGATTTATATCTCTGTCACTCCATATGGCAGGATTCCCAGTCCTACCCTCTGTGTATTACCCAGCAAAGCCCTTCAGTCCAGCATGGTGAATAGAACACAGGCCTCAGAGTCAGGAAGTCATTAAGGATTTAATTCCTGCCTCTGACACATACTGAAGGCATGACAGCATGACCCTGGTGGAGTCACTTGACTTCTCAATGCTCCAGGCAACTCTCTAAGGCTGTATAAACTGTAGAACAGGTGCTGATCTACATTGGCAGAGAGAGTTTATTCACCAGGAGTTCCATAAAATATAAGAAATTACAGATGTAGTCCAAAAGAAATGAGTAAAGCATCATAAACCCATAATATCATCTAAGCTTCCTGATTGGCTGAGACTGAAACCATAATTGTAAGGATGGGCTAATAGGGTTTATTTTAAAGAACCCGAGTGGATAACCCCAATTCAACTAGGATATATTCTGAAAGAAATATCTCATCTGGGGCCCACTCCAAGCCAAAGAGTAATCAAGGCTATCAGTTATCCTTCTACTAGGCAATTTTGTATTACTGAAAGCCTGGGAACTTCAGAGGCCCCAGGAGACTGAGGGTCACCTAGTTTGAAACTAAGCAGATTTAAAAAAATGTTTTCCTAACAATATTTTTCCTGGTATTTAACTTCTGAATGTGTAGAATCTCTTTTCTCTTGTAAAGAGAATCTACCAACCTGGCTGCTGTTGCCATCTGTGAAGGTAACACTCACTGTGAATTTTCTCACCTCATGCTAACCTCCACTGAAAGCTGTGAAATCAGCCTCGGCTCAGTCCTTTATCACCAGTGCAGACCCAGGTAGGTGGGGGCATCTGAGAAGAGGAGGCACCTCTAGGACTGGGCCTACCCTGCTGCCTCAGACCTCAGACCTGATTTAAATGGTGAATGAAGTGGCCAGATGTGCTGCCCAGGTCTCATGTGCCTCTCCATCACATGACCTCCAGGAGCCCCCATTCCTGAACTCCTGTACCAGCAGTCCCCTTCAGGTGTTATGACAGAAAGGGACAGAAGATTGGTAAGCCTGTTTCAGGTCTGTCTTCCTTTGCCACACAACTTCTCCATCTGCCATTACCTTTGATCTTCCCATGCAGGCACAGCTAGGTGAAGGAGTGGATAAGAGTCCTAGATCTGGAGTCAAGATCTGGATTCAACCCCTCTCAGATACTTACTAGCCTATTTCCTCATCTGTAAAACAAAGGTCTAAGGTCTCTTCCAGCTCCAAGACTGATTCTATGATACCCTGTATGGTCAGCCAAATATGCCCCAACCTACTGGTACCCCCCCACCCCCACCCCCTTGGTGTCTCTCTCCTCTACCTTTGTTAGCATATTCCCATTTCCTGTTCCCCTAATTCCATGATTCAGAGTCTCTTTGAAAACCTCTTCCCACTACTACCTCTGCCCTTTCCTGTGCAGCCCTCCACATGCCCTATCCTTCCACTGTGACCCCTGGAAACCCCTTTGTCTTCTTACAATTTTTTTTTCATCTTACAATTATTTTTTTCACACCTCTTCTTCTCACACTTTTTCTTGTGCTTAAGGAAACTTGGCTTTTTTCCAGAAGATACCTCATCCTTTTTCATCCTTTCCAATTCTGATGGCTCCTTCAAAGCACCTCCTCCTCCTCCACAACCCCCATCTATATATTAGGTTGGGAGGGGGATCTATATTCCCCACCTTTCCCCACCTTTCACCTCTTTCACTTTGAACAGAGCCTTGCTAGCCCCTAGATCACTCTCCCTCCCTCTGTCTCTGTCTCTCTCTCTGAAATGTATTCAGACCTATGATTTTATTGGACCTCTTAGTTAGGAAACTCCCTCTACCAATTCAGATCTGTGCCTTCTTTGAAATGTTTAAAGAGTTACCTGGGGGTACTGAGAGGTTAAGTGGCTTGCCCAGGGTCTCACAGCTAGTATGTTTCTGAAGCATAAATTGAACCCAGGTATTCCCAACTCTCAGGCTAGCTCCATCTGTAATATTATTTTGCTCCTCTCTTCTTTCCTCAGGGAATTCAGGGAGGGGCACGGTCTTCCTCTCTACCCTGCTATTTTCCTATCTTCCCTACCCAAGTGCCCTTTCCCACCCTGCCTCTAGTAGAATGTGAGTTCTTTGAGGTCAGGGACCATTTTAATTTTGTATTCTTATCCTCAGAACTTAACCTAGAGCTTGGTACATAGAAAACACTAAATGAATGGTTTTTTAAAATTATTCATTTATTCACCCCAATAGCTGCCTTTGGGACTTCCAATATTTGGGACTATCAATATGTTGATAGCCCTTTGAATTTCTGACCTCCTTGTTCAGAAATCTCCCCTACTCCACGACCTTTATCTCTACCCTACCTTAGTCATTCACAGTAGTAGACACACCTAGATTTTACCATTCAACTAAATTCAATGGATATTTATTAAGAAGCAATGTGATATAATATCAGTGCACTCCAGAAGCTCTCTGTACCCCCCAGGATCAAATACAAAATTCTCTGGTGTTCAGATTCCTTTATAACCCAGCCCCTTTCCAGTCTTCTTCTGCTTATTCCCAGCCAAGCATTCTTCAACACAGTGACATTGGCCTCCTTACTATTCCAATGAGATGCTCTGGCTGTCTCCCATGCTTGGAATGCTCTCTCTTCTCATCTCTGCCAACTGGCTTCCCTGGTTTCCTTAAAATCTCAACTAAAATCCCATTTTTTCCAGGAATCCTTTGTCAACCCCTCTTAATTCTAGTGCCTTCCCTATAGTCATTATTTGCTATTTATTGTGGGGGGGGGAGAGAGAGAGAGAGAAAAGGAGATTGTAGATATTTGTTTCTTGTTGTCCGCCCCATTAGACTGTAAGGTCCTTGGGAGGGTGAGGGACTGTCTTTTGCTTCTTTTTGCATTGCCATCATAATGCCTGGCATATAATACATGATTTGGAAATTATTATTGACTGACTAACAGTGGACAGAGAGAGCCAGCTTCAGTCAGGAAGACCAGGCTTCAACTTCCACCTTTGACACATACTGACTGAGTGACCCTGGATGTATTTTCCAGACATTTCATGTCCAGACATTTCAAAGTAAGTATCTGAGTCCAGGTCTGGACTCACATCTTTCTCTCAGTGTCCCCCAGATAACTATATATAACTGGCTGTGTAACCTTGAGCAAGTTACTTAACCCTGATTGCTTAAAAATTAAAAAAAAAATAAAAAATCACAGATCTTCATTTCTCTCCCCACAGATATTTTTAAGGTGCTGAACACTAGTGATACAAAGACAAAAATGAAAAACATTCTTCTCTTCAAGAAGATTACATCCTACTAGGGAATATAACATATTAACAGAAAAGCAGATACAAGATGATTAGAGGAGAGAGTGAGAACTAATCATTGAGGGAAGACTTTCTGAAGCAGGGAGTCCCTGAGCTGAGCCTTGAGGGAAGTTAGCACCAGGAGAGGGGAGACAGGAGGGAGGGCTTCATTCCACATAGGTGACAGACAGCTTCTACAAAGATTCTAAGACAGGAGAAGATGGAGTAACAGATTTGAGGAGCAGTAAGCAGACCAGTTTGATTGGAATATAGAATGTGTGAAAGGAAGCAATTTGAAATGTCTGGAAATATAGACAGGAGTTTAAATGTCCAGACGAGGAGTTTATAATTTATCCTGGAGGCAATAGGAAAACACTCCAGGGTTTTGAGTAGTGACACACAGGGAATCCAACTTGGGGTGCAAACGATGAATTGTCACCTCAGGGGGCTTTTGTCCATGACACATTCAGGGTCTCCTGCACACTCTGGGTCCAGTGTTTCTGGAAAACATAGCAACTTAAAAAGACAAGTTCAGAGAACCCCTTAAAATTCTTTAACTTTGGGATGGTAGTACCATGGAAAGATGATCTGAAAATATACCCAGCAAAGTTAAGCATAATCCTAAATGGAAAAAATGGACATTTGATCAACTGCCAGACTTTCAAGACTTTGTTTAAAAAAAAAACAAACTGAACTTAATAGAAGATTTGACATATAAGAGCCAAGAGAAACATAAGGTACATACCAAAGACTGAGTACAAGGGATTCAATAAGGACAGACTGTTTACTTTTTATATATGTAAAATGCAAAGTGTATATTTAGGATTCTTATTGATAATTGGGTAGCTCAAAAGAAAGATTGGGAAAAGAGATCTTGGTACCTCTGTGGAGGGTGGATTGGAGAGGGGAGACACTGGAAGTGGGGAAACCAGTCAGAACGCTATTGTGGCATTTCCTGGGAGAAGGAAGTAATGAGAGTCTGAGTTAGGAAGATAGCCATATGAGGAAAGAGTAAGGGACAGATGTGAGAGAAATTGTAGAGGTGGAGTTGGTAACTTTGCAACTGGTTAGATATGAGGGAAGAAGGAGAAAGGGGAAGAGTCACCTCTATCATCCTGAAGTCTAAAAACCTCTTTGATCATCATTCCCTGACCTTTCAATTTCTTCTCTCATTACCTGACTCCTAAACTTCTTTGTCCTGAGCTCAGTCTTCACTCCCCTGTGAGAGGCTCTTAAACCGGAATGCTAGGTGGCTTCATGAATAGTGACTAAACTTAGAGTCAAAAGGCCCTGAGTTTGAATTTTGCGCAGATGTTTACTAGCTCTGTGACCCTATGCAAGTTACTTAACCTCTCAGTCTCACTTCTCTCATTTATAAAATGAAGATAATAGGGGTAGGTAGGTGTCACAGTGAATAGAGCACTGGCCCTGGATTCAGGAGGATCTGAGATCAAATCTGGTTTTAGACACTTACCACTAGCCATGTGACCTTGGGCTTAACCCCAAATGTCCTGCCTTCCCCCTCCAAAAAGCAAAATACATAAATAAATAAAATGGAGATAATAATAGCACCTACCTCAGAGGGTCATTCTGAGCAGAGGTATAAAAAATGGGATGGCAGGCCAATGGTTACAACACTCAGGAGGGATGACAGAACCAGATTAAAATCAAATTGATAAATATTTAACAAAATTAATAAAGATACAATAGAACATAGATAATGTTAAGATGTGGTTTTCTAAGTCAATATGCCACCCATAGGGATCCTTACCTATGACTTAATGGTCCAATTTCTATTTGAGTTTGACCCCACTGTTGTGAGAATAAAGTTAGATAACACATGTAAAATGCTTTGCAAACTTTAAAGCACGATACAAATGTGAGCTATTCATAATAATAATGTGTTTGTTAATTGACTGATTAAGCTGCAGAATTAAATTTTAATTAATTAATTAATTAAGCTGATGGTCATATAACCATGCTAAGTTAATCCACTTATAATTCACATTATATAATAGTATTTTCTTCACTACTATACGGTGATTTTTTCATTCTTCCCTGAAAGACTTTTTTTTTTAAATTCAATTTTTAATTTATTAATTTGTTTGTTTCCTTTTAGTTTACAGGATTCAATTCCACAATTCCTTGAATTTCACACTTTGTCCCCCTCCTTCCCCTCCCCCCCATGGCGTCTTATAATCAAGTATAGGATCTGTAAATACTTTCACATTATACAATGGTCAGGTTATAAGGATGGATTGTACCAGCTGGAATGAAAAATGGTAAAGAGGACATAAAATCAAATAAGAGAATGAAAAAAATCAGGTATTTTGCTTCCACCTGGATATAAATTTAGTTCTTTCTAGTTCTTTCTCTAGATGCACGTTTTTCTCTCCATCATGCGTCTTTTGGGATTGACTTATATCCCTGCATTGTTGAGAAGAGTCCAGTCTATCAAAGTTGGTCATCACACATACGTTGTGTCTGTAATTGTGTACAAATTCCACCTGGTTCTACTCTTCTCACTCAGCATCAGTTCTTTTAAGCCTCTCCAGGTAAATATGAAGACCGCCCGCTCCCTGTTTCTTATAGCGCAATAATATTCCATAACATGCATATACCACAACTCGTTCAGCCATTCCCCAATTGATGGACACCCCCTTAATTTCCAATTCTTTGCCACAACAAAAAGAGCTGCTATAAACATTTTTGTACATATGGGTCTTTCTCCCATTTCTATGATCTCTTTGGGATATAACCCTAGGAGTGGTATTGCTGGATCAAAGGGTATGAAAGTATTTATAGCCCTTTGGGCATAGTTCCAGATTGCTTTCCAGAAAGGCTGGATCAGTTCACAACTCCACCAACAATGCATTAGTGTTCCAGTTTGCCCACATCCTCTCCAGCATTTGTCATTTTCCTGTTTTGTCATCTTAGCCAATCTAACTGGTGAGATGTGGTACCTCAGAGTTGTTTTGATTTGCATTTCTCTAATCAATAGTGAATTAGAGCATTTCTTCATGTGCTTATAGATAGCTTTAATTTCTTTCTCTGAAAACTGCCTGTTCATATCCTTTGACCATTTATCAATTGGGGAATGACTTGTATTCTTATAAATTTGACTCAGTTCTCTGTATATTTTAGAGATGAGTCCTTTGTCAGAGACATAGGTTGTAAAGATTCTTTCCCAATTTCCCACCTCCCTCCTAATCTTGGTTACATTGGCTTTATTTGTACAGAAACTTTTCAATTTCATGTAGTCAAAATTATCCATTTTACATTTTATAATGTTCTCTAATTCCTGTTTCATCATAAAGTCATTCCCTCTCCACAAGTCTGATAGGTAAACTATTCCTTGTTTTAGCAGACTGCTTACAGTATCAACCTTTATACCTAGATCATGAACCCATTTAGACTTGATTTTGGTATATGGTGTTAGATAATGGTCTATGTCCAGTTTCTGCCATACTATATTCCAGTTTTCCCAGCAGTTTTTGTCAAATAGTGAGTTCTTATCCCCAAAACCAGGGTCTGGGGGTTTATCAAACAATACATTACTGTAGTCGTTGACTTCTGAATCTCATGTGCCTAATCTATTCCATTGATCCACTCCTCTATTCCTAAGCCAGTACCAAGTAGTTTTGATGACTGCTGCTTTATAGTAGAGATTGAAATCTGGTAAAGCTAGTCCACCTTCCCTAGCACTGAAAGACTTTTTTATTCCCTAAGGCAGCTGCTCCAAAGCTTCTCCTTTAAGTGTCAATCCCTTCTCTTTCAGCAGATGACTTTGATGACTACTCTTCTGGGAGAACCAAGGCCACTTGTGAGCTCTGTCAGCTCCCCTAATCTATACCTCAAACTCCCTCCACATCTCCACCCATCCTCTGCTCCTTTGTTGCTTTTGAGGAAGAAGTATCCCTTCTCTCAGCCAAGGCCAAGTGTTCTACCCATGCCCTTCAGTCCTTCTCCTCCCTCTTCTTTTTTTCCTCATCTTTCATCTCTCCCTATCTATTGGCTCCTTCCCCACTGCCTAAGAACACGCACAGACCTAATGTAACACTCTCTGCAACAGCTTCCTGTGCTACAGCCAATCCATGCTCCCTTTGCATATTGAAGGTGCCAAAGAGATGAGAAGTGTGGGGCTAGATGGCCTCAGGGAGTGACAGTACACTTGAGTGAGAGCTGGCACAAGATGTGCTGTGACAGAAGGACTTTAAAAAGAGGACGCAGTGTTTGGGGTAGCTCTCTGTGTCTCTCGGTCTGTCTGACTCTTTCTCCAGAACTCTGTTTCTTGATCCTTCTGCTAGTTAAGGCTTAGCCAGTGGTCCTTCTTTAGTCCTGACTGCCTATGACTCCAGATGATGAAGAGAAGGAAGGGTTATTGACCCATGAAAGCACTCACCCTTTGGCTATTTGAGCTCAATAACTAGGGTTCTTTGGGCGGTAGCTACAATATCTTGTGAGATGATGATGATGCAGGCTGCCCATGGCTTCTCTCCAAGGGGATGGCTAGGATCTGAGGGCAGATCTATGAGAGCTGCTGGTATTGAGATGATTCTTCCTTCTCCTTGGACTCAGATACTGGGGGATAATTTGCAAGCATTTCTCCTATCAAATCTCTGGTTATATCTCCCCCTTCCCCAAGAGAGCAACAAAACATGCCACAAAGAAAGCCTCTGCTGCTTCAGAGCTCCTTTAGAAGTAGCACTTTGTATAGCTGATTCTTCTTTAGTAATTATACTTTTTTTTAATATACACACATGCTATGTGTGTGTGAGTAATCTTTTTTTTTGTAGGTCACCCAAAGTAGAGAAAGATTAAGATCCTTTGAGAATAGGGGCTAGAGATACTTTAAGTTATGAGTTTTTTTCTCTTTTGGTTAGAATCTGTCATTTAATGTGCAAAAGGAACTCCTGAATGAGGAAACACTTTCTACCAATGCAGATCTGCACCTTCTCTGAAGCTTATAGTCTTGCACAGTTGTCTGAGGCACCAACAGGTTAAATGAATTGCCCCGGGTCACACTAGAAGTTGAAACCAGGTCTGGTCTGGTCCTCTATTTGCTAAGACAAACTCAATTATTGGTGAGAATTCATCATTCTATCAGAAGTGATAGAAACTTGGGACCCGAGTATAAGGGGAGATCCCTGTCTAGAGAGGCATTCATCAGTCCTTGCTTTCTTCTAAGGGATTCATAGTGCCAGACTTCCTATGAGTTCCTATAAGAAATATGATGTCTGGTTGCTGACAAATTAAGTCCTAGCCTAGGCGTCTGGTTTATACTTTCAGTAAGAGGCCCATAAAGAAGTCTTAGTTGGGTCGGGGTGAACAATGCTGGTTCTTTAGGCGCCGGGAAAGATCATACTGGCAGCAAGTGGGAAATAATACACAGTCACACTTTAATAAGGTACAGAGTACAGAGGCAGAAGATTCAAGGACAGCTCAGGGAATAAAGTAGGAGAAGGAGGCAGATAGTTAGAGACATAGACAGGGGAAGTAGAAGGGTACATTTGTTGTTATTGAGTCCTTTCAGTCATGTCAGACTCTTTGTGACCCCATTTGGGGTTTTGTTGGCAAAGATACTGTAGTGGTTTGTGATTTCCATCTCCAGCTCATTTGACAGATGAGGAAACTGAGACAAAACAGGGTTAAGTGACTTGTAGAGTCACTTATAAAATTGTTGATTGGAGTTGGGAGCACCTGGGCAACATGGACAGGTAGCAGTTGGAGGAGTGCTCAAGGTCTTATTCTTATGGGTTCTAGTGGGGGAGGAAATGGACTATGTTTTATTAGCATAATGCTTTTCTAGTTTTACAATGCATGTTTGGTGCTTATCTGCATCTTGCAGGCCAAGGGCCATTTTGTTGGAGCTTAGCTGGCTTCTCTTAATTTAGCACTATGAGTCTCTAGATGTGTCTGTAATTAATTTAGGTGATAGTTTTGGCAAACGACTTCTATGTTTCTCCTTATATTCTTAGTTCCTATTTCCTATTTATTTTTACCTTACTGGCTACTTAAATACTTAACTATAATACTGGTAGGGTGGCCATAGGGACTATAACAAGCTACAATTTCAACACAGGGTTTCTCTGCAAAGGGTAAACCTGGGGAAATGTATGGATCAAGCGGGGCCCACCCATGTGTATTAAGTTGCCTTGAGCAGATGGCTGAAAACTAGAATCCAGTCAGTGTGCTCATCCCTGTTCAGTGAAGGTGGTCCAAAACAGCACGAGATTGAATTGCCACCTGGTGGCAGGCGTGGGCATTGCATCTTGAGTAATTTACCGTCTCTTTTCAATACCAAAATAAAGCATTTGTTCCTTTATGTGTGTCTGTATGCCTTTTATACTAAAAATAATCTTCACTTGATCATACCATCCCCTCAAGCTAATGCTCTATATTTCTCCTCTCTTTCATTGTCAAATCATCTACACTCACTGACTGTTTTCTTACCGTCTATTCACAGACCTTGCAGTCTGGCTTTGATTCCACCATTCATTCCACCCCCCCCCCCCTTTACTTTTTGAAGACTAAAACCTCTTACAAATCAACTACATTGGGACTCCTTTTATAAATAAGGTATACGAACTGTTCTTGCTTTACAAATACAAAATCAGAAATCACAGGCACTAAAAAAGTATATATATAATATATATCGCAAAGCACATGCAACCCTTTCAGTGTTTCCCCTATAGTCAGTACCTCCAGATTTCCATTCTTCCTTCTATTCTCTAAATTGTAAAGGGTATACAGTATTTGTAGGTTCAAAGCACTTTCTTAACCTTAATGGAGCTGAGCTGCTTTATGCCAGTGGCTACCAGGCTTCTATATAGTTGTTCTACCACACTCTTCTTAAACTACTATTTTTAAAAAATTAAATTAAATTTTTTTAATTGGAAAAAATCCACCCTCTCTCCCTCCTTCTACCAACTGAGAATGGAAAAAACAAACAAACCTAAATCCTTGTTACAAATAGGTGTGGTCAAGCAAAACAAATTTTTGCATTAACTATGTTGAAAAGAATAGAAATAGAAATATATATGTAGTGTATATATCTATATCTACATGTAGATATAGCTATAAATATATAATATATTTGTACACATATATGTTTTTACACATTATTTCTATACTGAGTACAGGAGGTAGATAGCATGTTTCATCACTGGTCCTTGGGAACCATGGTTTGTCATTACACTGATCAGTCTTTCAAAGTTGTTTGTCTTTACCATATTGTTATCATTACATATATAGTATCACTGTATAAATTGTTCTCCTGGCTTTGTTAACTTCACTCTGCATCAGTTCATATAAGTCTTCTCAGGTTTCTCTGAAACCATTCCTTCTTTATTTCATTTCTTATAGCATAATAATATTCCATCACAACTTATATACCATAACTTGTTCATCTACTTTCCAATTCATGTGTATCTCCTCAGATTCCCATTTTGTCCACCTCAAAAAGAGCTATAAATATTTTTGTACATCCTTGGAGTTTGTTTTGCTTAGGACTAATCTTAGTCTAGTTCCCCTTTCTCCTCTTTTCTTCTTAGTTCCCATTGAGTAAAATGTATCTCTGTACCCAACTGTGTTATATGTGTATTCTTCCCTTCTTTGACCTGAAGTATCAGCCTCTCCTTCTCTCCTTGTTTTATAGATTTCTTTGTTTGTACAGATTTCTACCTGTACACCTCAACTATGTGAAAAAAATTTTCCCTAACCTTCCTTTTCTTCTCTTCTCCCACCTTCAGTATATTCCTCTTCCTCTCTCTTTCCATTCTTCTCTTAAGATCATTAAGATTTAACACAACTTCTTTTTAATTAGACTCTCTCTTTGGCTCTTATTGATAATATGGTTTAGAGGAGACACGTCATCTCACCGTATTTAAAGGTGAGCAATTTAAACTTGTTTAGTCCTTTATGGTTATTCATTCATGTTTACCTTTCTATATTTCTCTCAAATCCTGTATTGGAACTTCAGAGTTTCTATGAAGCTCTGTTCTTTTCACCAGGAATACTTGGAAGTCCTCTATTTCATTAAAGGTTTATTTTCCCCCTATAGGATTATACTCATTTTGGCTGGGTAATTTATTCTTGGCTGCAAGCTCTTGTCCTTTGCCTTCTGGAATATATTAAAAGTTCTCATTGGAATGTAGAAAGTACTGATTTGTTTGAAACTTGCTTGCATTTATTATTTTCTTTTAAAAAATAAAGCAAATTTCTTCCTTAAAAAAAAGTTCTCAGGGCAGCCAGGTAGCACAGCAAGTAAGAGCACCGGCTCCAGTGTTGAGAAGACCTGGAGATTGAATCCCGGGCTCAGACACTTAGCACCCACCCAGAAACACCTGGCCGTGTAACCTTGAGCAAGTTACTTAACCCCAATTGCTTAGGGGTGGCCAGGTGGCTCAGCGAGTAAGAGCACTGGCTCCAGTGTTGGGACGACCTGGAGATCGAATCCCAGGCTCAGATACTCAGCACCACACCCAGAAATAACTGGCCTTGTAACCTTGAGCAAGTTACTTAACCCCGATTGCTTAATAAAAAAAAAAAAAAGTTCTCTGATCCTTCATAGTGATGGCTGCTAAATAGGGTGTGATACTTACTGTGGCTTCTTGGTACTTGAATTTTTGCTTTCTGGCTGCTTGCAGTATTTTTCTTTTATCTAGAAGCTCTAGATTTTGGCTATAATGTTCCTAGGAGTTTTCATTTAAAGGTCTTTTTCAGAAGGTGATTTGTGGATTCTTTCTATTTCTACTTTGCCCTCTGGTTCTAAGGAATGTGTGTGGTTTTCTTTGAAAATTTCTTGAAATATGACATTTAGGTTTTTGTTTTGGTTATGGCTTTTGGGTAGTATGATGATTCTTTTTTTTTTTTAAAGCAATTGGGGTTAAGTAACTTGCTCAAGGTTACACAGCCAGTTATTTCTGGGTGTGGTGCTAAGTATCTGAGCCCGGATTTGATCCCCAGGTCATCCCAACACTGGAGCCGGTGCTCTTACTTGCTGAGCCACCTGGCCACTCCCAGTACAGTGATTCTTAAATGTTTTTCTACTTGTTCTATTTTCTAGTTTAGTTGTCCTTACTATGAGATGCTTTACATTTTCTTCTCTTTTTTCAGTCTTTCGACTTTGCTTTAGTATTTTTTGATGTCTCATGGAGTTATTGGCTTCTATTTGGTCCACTCTAATTTTCATCTAGGTGGTACAGAGAACAGAGCACCAGCCCTGGAGTCAGGAGGATCTGAGTTCAAATTTGACTTGATCTGGGCAAATCATTTGACCCTGTTTGCCTCAGTTCCTCATCTGTAAAATGAACTGAAGTGGGAAATGGCAAACCACTCCTCTCTTTGTCAAGAAAACCTCAAATGGGTTCACGGAGAGTAGGACATGACTGAAATGACTCAACAACATCAATTTCCAGGAAGTTTGTTCCTTGCATAAGGTTTTGTACCTCTTGTGGCAAACTGTTAATTTTCTTTCCAATTATTTCTTCTACAAATCTCATTTCTTTTTCATTTTTATGTAGTAAAATAAATAATAAATATAATTTCAGATCATATCATATCAAAATAAATTTCACTTATTTAAAAAAAATCTTTGAATTCTGGGAATTCTTGTTGAACACAGTCCAAGCTGTGTTTTTCTTTGGGTTTTTCTTATGGATATTTTGTAATAATGACTCTTCTTCTGGGTTTGTGTCTTGAACATTCCTGTCACCATAGTAGGTTTTTATGCTGGGGTTCTTTTTTGTTTGTTTATTCTTCCAACCGACTTCCTGACTTCAGCCAGTATATTAGGGCCAGACTGCACACTTCTGGAGGGGAAGTCTGGGCTGACCTTGTGGCTTTCTTTGGGTATTGAACGTTGTGTTGTTCCAGTATCTCAGGAAAAGCTCATACTGGGAACCTGCAAATTTTCAGGACTCCCAAAATGATCTGCTATTGGGCCCAGTCTGGTTGCTGTCCCACTGGTCTGAGTTCTAGGTCTGAGCAGAAGGCCTGGTGGCTTACCTTCTTTGGAGTTTCTATAGGCTGCTGCTGGCCTTAGTCATTGTCTTGGGAAATGCTGCTGGATCAGTGACAGAACATCAGGCTGCACTTTGGTCTGGGATTCCCGTCCTGGTTATTCCTCTGCTGGCTTTGAACTGAGTTAGAAGCTGCAACTGAAACCCTGCTCTGCTCCTGGAGTCTAAGCCACACAGTTACCACCTGCTTCTGAACTCTGTAAACCACCTCAGTCCTGTAAGCATTCCCTACCCCAGAACACCACACTGCTGTAGATCTCTTTCTCATTCCATTCTGGATTGGTGACCTGGAACTGGGTAGTGGGTGATAAAGCTGCCAGATGGCACCAGTTCTGGTACCTGGCAGCTCAATAGGGATCTGGGACCTCATCTTGCCCTCCTACACTGCCTCTCTGCGTGGGGTGCTCTTGATCAGACCCTGTCCATTGACCTCTCTGTCTGTCTCCCTGTACTAATCTGGGCTGGAAAAATGACTCTGGTATCCCCCATCAGGATTTGGTCTAGGACATTTTCTAAATTTGTTTGGAGTAGTTTGGTGGTGATGGTGGGGATTGGGAAGATGGGCTGTAGTTTTCTTTTACTCTGCCTGTTTGGCTCCACATCCTCAATCTCCTAAACTGCTCTCTTAAAAGTCTTTGGACCTAGAAATTCTTAACCTCATTGCCTTTAACTTTTTTGCTGCATTTCATACTGATGCCCCTCTTCTCCGCCTTTGGTTTCTATAACACTGCTCTCTTCTGGTTCTTCAACCTAACTTCTTCTTCTTAGTCTCCCTAATTAGATCATCATCTCCTGCCCCTACATGTGTGTGTCCCCAAGGCTCTGCCTTGACCCTTTCCCTTTCTCTCTCTCTCTTTTTTTCTCCCTCAGTGATCTT
The DNA here is from genome assembly GCF_028583685.1 of Petaurus breviceps papuanus. Lineage (NCBI taxonomy): Eukaryota > Metazoa > Chordata > Mammalia > Diprotodontia > Petauridae > Petaurus > Petaurus breviceps. The sequence goes on from NW_027187393.1 coordinate 732,682, forward strand.
GTCAGTTCTCCCGGGTTTAGCTGTCTGCTCTGTTCAGTGACTCCCAAATCTAGTCCTATGAACTTCAGCATCACTAGAGCAGATGGTTATCTAGCTGAAAGCTCCATCAGCATCTCAAACTCAACATGCAGCATGGCACAGTGGAGTTAGAGGACCTGGGTTCAAGTTCTTTCTCTGACACCACCTTGTGACTTTAGGCAAGTCAATTCCTTGAGCCTTGGCTTCTTCCTCTGTAAAGTGAGAGGGTTGGACTAGATAACCTAAGGATTTCCCTTTGACTCTAAATATATAATCCTATATCCACAAATGGATGTTGTCTTCCTCTAGAAATCTGCTCCTCCTCCATACTTTCATATTTCTGTTATGGCATTGCCCTTCCAATCACCCAGGTTCCCAACCTTGGAGTAATCCTTGACTCTTCCTTCTCCATCACTACTCAAATCTAATCAACTGCCAATTCCTTTGAATCCTGTCTTCCCAACCTTGTGGCTGTTACCATCTCCCCACTCACATAGACCCCATTCTCATTCAGACTCTCACCACCTCTTGACTGGATCATTGCACTGACTCTTAATTTGTGCAATCTTTCCCCTCTCCAACCATCTTACTAAGGCACCAGTCTGACCACTTCATCCCTTGTCCGAAAGCCTTGAGTGGCTTCCTATTGGATATATGTGAAAGTACAAACTCTTCAGTTGACATTTTAAAAGCTCTCTACAATCTGTCCCTTTCCTGGCCTATTTCACATTACTGTCTTTTGTGCACCCTACATTCTACTAAGTTGTTCTCCAAAGTTCTGCTGCATACTTCTCTACATGGCACAGGCTTCCTACATGCCTGAGGGTGCTACCTCCTTAGCCCTACTTTTCAGAATTGTTATCTTGCTCTAAAAAGTATCCATATCTTCTGTGAAATGTTACTTGTTAGGGCTTCTCCCTTTTCAGTTTTCCTTGTATTTTTTTATCTGCTTATATGTATAATTCCTTCAGTTGAATGTAAACTCCCTGAAAGAAGACATTGTTTTATTGTATTCTTCAAACCTTGAAAATAATTGACCAAAGAGTCAGTTACACATCAACTCCTGCTAACTCTGAAAACAAACAAACCCAACCAAATTGCTCAAAGAAGTAATCACAACTGTTAACTCTGAAAAAATTAAATTAAATTAAAATAAAACCAAAGAGCTGAGTGGTTTATAAGCACAAAGTATTTCTTATTCTGTTGGAGGAGGGAAACTAGACACATGTGACGGGACGAGACCAGACCACAGAGGCTCCAAGCCTTGATACATATAACAGTAGCTAAGCAGTGAGGTGCAGCCATGACAATTGAGTGGTAACAGCAACAATGAGGCAAGTTTGATTCATAGCAGGGCTTTATGACTAGAACACGGTTCCCACAGGTGCTTGTCCCAGCTCAGGGACCACCTGGAAATAATTCTGGGATTTTGCTGCAGCAGAGTTCATCCAGAGGATGAGTGCAAAGGGTTGTTGTTACACCAAGCTCAGGGCAAAGCTTGCCTGATAAGCATTAGCTCTGGAAAACAGGGTGTCTCCTAATAGTAAAAAGAAAGGAGTAAAAAGAAAGGGGGTGGTCTTGGAATGGGGACCCTGACAGTATCCTTAATGTATAGTGCCTTGCACTGAGTAGCCATGTAATAAATATTCATTGAATTGAATTATAACTATTGGGATCCTGGATCCATAGGGTTCTATGATTCAGAACTACGTGTCATCTTCAGGAGAATACTAACATTACTGGATGATCCACAGTGTTCATCTATTTTTTCTGTGTGCATTGCTAGGCCAATTCCTTTGGAGTCTACTGACATCATGGACATCTATATCTTTCCCGGGGCTCAATACAGTTACAAAGTATCATTCAAATTGATTCCATTCACCATGAACTTCATCTTCTCCCCTACTTTCTGTCTCAAAACCTGTTGTCTTGCAGATTACCCAGTTCATGACAATCCAGTTGGAGGGATGGCCCAGAGAATAGTCCCTCAGTATCTTGGACAGGCACTGAGTATGGGGCAAAGAGCTAAGCCTGAGTGAATGGGAGGAGGAGACCAAGTTAGACCACCTTTGGGAAAGTGCATGGTACTTTTGGTGAGTCCATACAGTTCTTTGTTGACAAAGCTCATCATCCCCCACTCTCTCTGTCTGTTCTTCACCAAAACAGAACTCATTCATTATCTTTTCCCTTGAACCTCACCCCCTCCCAAAGAACTTCCCTATTTCTGTCAAAGAAATCACCGTTCTTCTAGTGGCTGAGTTCTTCTAGAGGCTGAGGTTTTTTTTAACCTTATAGTTCTCAACTCCATACTTTCCTTTACCCATCACATCCAATCAACTACTAAATCTTGCCTTGGGGTGTATGGGGGAGTTCAGGAAGTATGCAGGCTGCTCATTCACCTCTGGTGTCCACCTGATTCATCCAACTCAGGTCACCAGGCACCTCTTTAAAGGTCCTTGGACTTAGAAATTCTTAACTTCATTGCCTTTAATTTTTTCGCTGCATTTCATACTGAGGACCTCTTTCTCCTCCTTTGGCTCCTGTAACACCACTCTCTTCTGGTTCTTCTACTTAGCTATTTCTTACTAGTCTCTCTAGTTAGATGATCATCTCCTGCCCCCACATGTGCATGTCCCAAGGCTCTGCTTTGGCCCCAGTAGACTGCCTCAGCAGATGGGCTGAATCAGGTTGGGGGTAACCAGCAGGCTTCAAGCATGTTGGTGAGGTAGAGGGATGCTTACTGCAAGCACATGAAGACTCCCTTCAGTGGAATAGGTGAATGAGGACAGTTTGCTCCAATAATCAAGAAAGTGGCTGAAGGAGGCACTGTGGAGAACTCAGAGCTTGGTCAGACACCAAAGATGTTAAGGTCATCCCGTGTATGCAGGGCTATTGCCATTCATCCTGACTTTTGTCCTGCCACCGGACTTTGCCAACTCTGGAAGAGGGAGTGAGGCTGACTACTTTGTACAACTCTGCCTTACCTAAATCCAATTTATGCACAAGTCAACATCACCTGTGATGTCATTGGTGCTCTTAGAAAATGAAGGACAAACAAATCTTGCCTTAAGACCTTCAGTACTGATCTAGGATACTTGATCTGGGGAATCACAGAGATGGTGAGTTGATATATAGAGTAGTCTATTGACATGCCCTTTGCAGAAGCAATAATACTATTGATTATAGATAATAAGGGGGAAAGTCAGGATCCTAGGTCCCTATGGTAACTAGCAATAAATGGATCAGATTCTAGGTCTCACAAATGATTATCTCATATATTCTACACTGATGGCTGTTTATAGGACCATAGATCCAGAGCTGGAAGGAACTGAGAGCTCATCTAATTCAACCTCCTTATTTTACAGATGAGGAAACTGAGGTTATGTGACTTGCCCAGGGTAACAACAAATAAATGGCAGGGCCAAGATTCAAACACAGGTCCTCTGAATACAAAGCCAGGGGCACTTTTTATCATACCATACCATACCACAACACACTTTTCCCTTTGGGTTATTTGCCTGCTATATTCAGAGTGCTGGGGGAAATACACAGGCAGGTTAAATCACAGGATCTCCCCTTTGGGGCTCAGGAGGATAAGACACAGATGACACCCATACTCAATATTACATGATATGTGAATTAGAGAAGTATAGAATAAAGGATCACAAATCTAGAGCAGAAATGGACTTAGAGGCCATTTAGACCAACACCTTTGTTTTATAGGAGAAAATGGAGGCCCAGGGATGTTAAATGACTTATCCAAGGTCACATGGGTAGTAAGTAGAGCCAGGATTTGGACCCAGCTCATTGGGCTCTGAATCCAGCATCCTTTCCACTATACTATGTAAAATCTACCTGGCAGAGTGGATAGTGAGCTAGCCTGGAGCTAAGAAGAGCTGGGTTCAAGTTCTACCTCTAACACCTACTGACTATATGAGCCTGTGCAAGTCACTTAGCCTCAGTGCTCCAGGCCACTTTCTAAGACTATTAAGTCATGAAGAATCAATCAATGAATATGTATTGAGAATCCACTATGCATGAGGCAAGGTGGAAAGCACTACAGATACAAAGAAATAGTCCCTGCCCTCACTGAGCTCACAATTTAATGGAAAAGACAAACACATAAATAAATAGGCACAAATGAAAGAAGGTGCCAGTGGAGGGAGTTTCCCTCTCTGGGAGTTCCCTAGAGCAATGAAGTGACAAGTCTAGGCCCTATTCCTATTCTTATATGATGCCTGAGGGGGCAGGTCTTTCCTAGGGGATGTAGCACTTGGTATTTGATTGGGCTTTAAAGGATGGGTAGGTAAAGAGGCTGAAGGAAGGCAGTCGGTCCTAGCGTATATTTGGAGGTCGATAGAGTAGGACAGACAGCAGCCCAGTCTGACTGGAACATAGAATGCATAGAAAAAGAACAATATGAGTTAAGTCCAGAAAAGTAGACTGGTACCAGCTTTCTGAGAGAGCCTTCAATGTTAGGAAACTGAGTTTGGCCTTGACATAATCCACAGGGAACTAATGAACATTTTCTGAGTAGAGAAGTGACCTGACTTGATTAACTACAGATTCATACAGCTCCCTCAAGGCTAGGCTGCACTTCAGGCAGGGAAGAGGAATGGAAGACAGGGCTGTGGAGTCAATTCTGCCTGAAACACACCCTACCTCAACTTTAGAGAAGACACAGCTATGAGTTGGTGACTGTACCTTTAAGAACCATACCCTCCTTCATGGTCAGAGGATAAAAGGAGCCCCCTGGGCTGAGGTCTAGGGCTAAGCATGGCTACAGCTGCTCCAACTGTGAGTCTAATACCCTTCCCTCTCTCCCTTTCCTCCCTCCCCTTTCCTCCCTCCCCCTCTCCTTTCCCTATGAGTCGATCATGGCCCCGTGAGCTTGGCAGGGCCTTCATGCCGAGGGGTAGAGGAGGGGGACTGGAGGCCCATCATGGATCTTGACACCCCTGCCCCCACCCTGCCTTCTCTCCCTCTTCTGGCCAGGTGCAAGATTTGCAGACTGAAACCCAAATGCTGGAGGAGTCCCCAACAGGGAAGAAATTGTATTTGGGGGAAGGACTGGAGAAGCATCCTCTGGAGAACAGGTACTGGCAGGGGCTGCTCCTGTGCCCCTGCCTCGGTTTATTAGTAAGGCTTTTTCTTCCCTTCCTGCCCTCCCTTTCTCTCCCTCTGCTTCTTCTGCCCCAGGGTTTGTCTCCTAACAGAGCTAAAAGGGGCTTAGCCTTTGGGATCATCTAACCCAACCCTTTTATTTTACAGAAGAGGAAACTGAGACCCTTAAGAATTAAAAAAATTTGCTTAGTCGAATAATGAGTCAGTATCAGAGCAAAGATTTAAACACAGGACTCTGGACACCAAAACCATTATACAATTTTTTTTTCCATTATATTTGTTCGATACTGAGTTTACACAGTATAACTGTGTTCGATACACTGTATAACTGAGTTTCACTATTTTACTTCCTTTCTGTTTCCCCTCCCTACCCTCTGCAGGTGGGCCTTATGGTTCTTCAAGAATGACAGGAACAGGACTTGGCGGGACAACCTTCACCTGGTCACCAAGTTTGATACTGTGGAGGACTTCTGGGCGTAGGTATCTGGGGTTGGTGGAAGGAGTTTCAGCTGGGTCCTGAGAGGGACGAGGGGGTTGGATTGTGGGGAAGAAGCATACTTTTCTACTCGAAAAATTTTCATTAGCTCTCTATTGACTGAGCCAAGCTACACTCAGTTGCCAGACTCTACCTAGTAAAGAAGAAGCAGCTCTGCCTGACCCTCTTTCTCTCCCCTAAAAAAAAAGAACTTTCTTTTTCTCTGGATTTTCTACTCCAGTGGGATACCTGGGTTTGCCTTTTGCTTTGGTGAGTAGAAATCCTACATCTTCCTGGCAAGACTTCTCTCAATCCTACCTGTGACCAGTGCCCTTGTAAAGATCCCACCCAAAAGGACAGCACAGTTTGCTCTTTGAATGGGGTTTATTTCCATAGGGTTTGTGTCTGAGACCCTGAGGCCCCTTGGCAGGAATGGGGTCCACAGCACTAAGACCTAGGCCCCTTTCTGATGTGATCTCCAAGGGTAACCTGTGCTTGAACAGGAATCCTTCCTACAACATCCCTAAGTGGTCTTCTCTCAAACTCCTTAAAGATCTCCCCTGAGAACTCCCTCCTGAGGCATCAATCACATCTCTACTTCAGGACAGTTCTGATTATTAGGAAGTTTCCTCTAACATCCAGGCAAAATATAGTTCCCTCCTCACTTTGCCCTCTAGGGCCAAGCAGAGCTAGTTTAATCCTTGTTTCACAAGACAGCCCTTCAAATCCTTGAAGACAGCTATAGACATATATATATATATATATGTCTATACATATAATATATATATTATATGTATGCATATATATACTTATATACATATATATATAGACAGCTATATATATATATATATATATGTCTCTGCTGAGTGTTTATCAATGATGGGAGGCTGTGTGGGGAAGCAGAAAGAGAACGCTGGTCTTGGAGTCAGAAGACCAGGGTTTAAGGGCCTGTCTCCAATATCTGCAAGCTTGAGTAAGCCAGATAACCACTGTAAGCAGAGGCAAAGTGACCTGCCTTTAGTGACAGAGGACAGCTAGGTTGCACAGTGAATAGAGTACTGGGTTTGGAATCAGGAAGACTCATTTTCCTGAGTTCAAATTTGACCTCAGATTCTCACTAGCTGTGTGACCCTGGGCAAGTCACTTAACCCTGTTTGCCTTAGTTCCTCATCTGTAAAATGAGCTGGAGAAGAAAATGGCAAACTTTATCTTTGTTGGCAAATGGCAAACCATTATCTTTGCAAGAACCCCCCCCAAATGAGGTCATGGAGAGCTGGACAGAACTGAAACAACTTAAAAATAATTGTGATGTGGTGAGTCAATGGCAGAGCTAATATTTGAACCCATCTGTAAAATGGGAACAATACCAATTCTCCTATCTCCCTACCAGAACAGTTGTGAAGAAAGCATTTCATACCTTTAGAGTTTGGTATAAACATGAACAAAAAGATCCCTTTTGGTTACTGGGGAAGAAGGTCCCTTGTAGTCTTGTCTGGCCCAAGATTTTCCCTGTGGCCCAGTGGGAAAAACTCTGGATTTGGAATCAAAGTGTCTGAGTGTAATTTTTACTTTTGTTACTTTTTTCCCTGTGTGACATTGGTAAATATGTTATGTGGGTTGGATGGCATTTGCTGACATTCTTTGCCTTTGTGGGTCCAGAACAGATGGGTCCCTTAGTGGAAATGAAAGCAAGCAGTACACCAGCCCCTGCTGGCCCAGAAGTGGTTTTTGATCCTGGACAAGCCCACATATCTAACATTGAAGAACCAGAGGGAACATCAATGAAGAAACACACCCTTGTTTCACTTAATGGACCCAGGTCCTTCAGATCTCTCAGACAAACAAGGTCTCCAAGCCTGGACATATCCACCCCTAGGTTGATTGCTCAGTTGAGAATACTGAGAATATAAAATCAAAGCAGAGAAATCAGCCAATGGGTACAAGATCAACTAGTTGAGTTCATGCTCCCTGTAGGAGCAACCTGGGCATGGGGAAAGTGTGACACCCCAAAAAGTCTAGTGACTACTTGTGACAGAGTTGGAGAAAGAGAACCAGAAACCCTCTCTCATTTTAATGGATGGCACCTCCTGCCCCTTTGCAGATGTCATGGTAGGGCACATCAAGATACCACTGTGCCATAGCATACTAAAAAGTCAAGTCTTTTCAAGATTGACTTGTGGCCAGAACTGGGGCTCTGAGGTGTCCACGAGGTGGGGAGTGTCTATGCATTCTCTGTATAACTCATGTTATATCTGTAAAATAAGAGAAGAGGGTCAAAAGTGGAGAGACTCCAAGGTGGTTCTTTCTAACTATACAACATGTAATCCCTTTTAGGCTTTGGCCCTTTAAACTTTTGTCCTTAGAATTCCTCCCATCCATCTGGTATTTGTGGCTCTGCCCTAGGACTTTTGGGCCGTCTTCCAGGGTAACTTACAAAACATTTCTATATAGCACAGGGTCCCCTGCAATGAAGGTGTTATAGTGTCTTTCTAGGTTTCAGATTCTCCACTTATACAATGAGGTAGTTGGGCTCTATGGTTTCTAAGATCCCCTCTAGGCCTAAAGTGGTATTGGACTCTGAGGTTTCTTTTCCTAGGCTCTACAGCCACACCCAACTGGCCAGCAAATTGTCCTCCGGCTGTGACTATGCCCTGTTCAAGGTAATACTCCCTACCCCACCAAGCCTTCCACCTGAGGGAGACTGGAGATGGGGGATGGGAGGAGGAAGAAATTCTTCCTAATGTAATGGAATTAGCATCACCTGGGTACATTGTAGGAGAGTGGAAAAAATGATTCACTTGATTTCACAAATCCCAAGTTGAAATTCCTGACTTTGGCATTAACTTGTTCTGTGACCATAAGTAAATTCCTCCTCCCAGTTTCCTCACCAGTGAAATGAGGGGCTAAATAAGATCTTTAAAAATTCCCTTTAGCTCTAAATCCTACAAACCTGTGTGTCAAGCCTAGCTTCCTTTCTAGGGAAAGGGCTGAGATAGCTGAGGGTGGAGGTAGAGATATTCCTGAGGTGGTTCACCACATTAGTCCTAGAATAACATTATTTCTCTCAACTTTTTATCTACTGCAGAGTGCAAAGTCTGGGACAGGTTGGGAAATTTTGCCTTCTTAGGCTGGGAGGAAGAGTCTTCTCTATCATGGGGAGCTAAATGGCACCAGGGGTCTCTGACTTCTAGTAGAAAGGAGGCTGCCATTATCACAGGTTGGAATGAACTGAATGTATTCTTCCCTTCCTGCCCTCTGTGTCTCCCTCTAACCCCCAGGATGGCATTGAACCTATGTGGGAAGATAGCAGAAACAAGCATGGTGGCCGCTGGCTGGTCAGCCTGGCTAAGCAACAGCGTCAAAACAACCTCGACCGGCTCTGGCTAGAGACAGTCAGTATGGGACCATGGGGGGAGGGGTAGGAGAGAAGGTACCCCAGGCTGCACCCATCCTCCACGAAGGCTGTGTCCACAGTTTACCCAGATACCCCTGAAAGTGAGTTTGTGAGATGGGATTCTCCTTGTGGCCTAGACTAACCTGGAAAAAACACAAGATTTTAAGTCAGAACTCAAATCTGAAATCCCAACTCACTCAAACAAATAAAAGTGACTTACTAAAAGTCACTATTTATGTGACTTTTAGACAAATGCCTTCCTTCCCTTCTCTTTGTGTTCTCTTTTGTAAAATGAGGGGATTGAACTAGATAATAGTCTAATCACTTCCTCTCACCTGGGACTGGGAAGGGAATTCTCCCTGGGGATACCCATAGCTTTTAGGAGGGGCCAGTCTAGGGTCTGACTTCAGAGAAGGACTTTGGGCCTAGGGTTTGCCTCAAAGATGGCCAGCCCTGGGCCTGCTAGCTAGGGCCAGGGCTAAATACTCCATTCTATTCTTTTGTGGCCAGCTTCTTTGTCTGGTTGGAGAGGCCTTTGAGGAGTACAGTAAAGAGGTGTGTGGGGCTGTGGTCAATGTTCGAACCAAGGGGGACAAGATAGCCATCTGGACCAGTGAGGCTGAAAACCAGCCAGCTGTCACTTTTATTGGGTAAGAATTGAGGGGCTGTGTGGAGGGGGAACTTCGAGGGCTTTCCAGGGTGAGGTTATAGTCTAGGAAAGGGTAGAAAGGAACAGAAAATGCTGAGACTGGAGGGAGGAAAATACTGGAAATGCATGGATAGGAAACCTAATATTTTCTTTTTTTGTTTATTTACTTTTATTTTACAACATTCAGTTCCACAGTCCCTTGAGTTTCAATTTGTCTCCCCCTCCTTCTCTTCCCTACCCCCCCCATCATGGCGGCATGCACTCGAATATAGGATCTACAAATATTAATCATACATTAATCATTAGTCAAAACCTAATATTTTCTGTGCCTCTTAGACGTGTCTTCAAGGAGAGGCTGGGTCTCTCACCGAAGGTTGTTATTGGCTACCAGGCCCATGCAGACACAGCCACCAAGAGCAACTCTTTCACCAAGAACAAATTTGTGGTGTGAGGCCCTAGAGCCTAGATTAGGTCCCTCCTCCTCAGGGTTACAGTAGTGCCCTGCGCCCCCTTTCACCTCCTCCATTTCACCAGAAAATAAAAACAAATGGAAATCACTAGGTGTGAACCTATTTATTGACTAGTCCAGACTTGACGATGCTTCTAATGAAGAAATTGGAGCTATTTTCTCTCCCCTTTCCAACACTTAATAAGTAACCACAGAGGTCAAAGAAATGGATCCTCTAGGGCTATGCTGCCCTGTCTCAAATGGTGGCCTCCATTTAAGGTCTCCAAATGGTGGGACCACCTAGACAATAGGGGAAATACCCCTACCCAGAACAGCCCTGATCTTGGTGGCATCAATATTATCCCAAAGCTAAGACATTCTCTCGCCACTACCCCCTAAATCACCTGACAGCCTGTCCCTATTAACCTCCTAATCAAGGAAAGTGGTTATCAAAGCCATGTAAAACCTTAATAGATAATAACTAACATTTATGTAGCATTTGCTAACTACTGGTGATACAAATACAAATTAAAAGCAATCCCTGTAGAGGGAATTTACAATCTCAAGGCGCTTACAATCTAATGGGGGAAAACTGCACAGGAAAGGAAGTGGAAAATGGGGGGTGGGTACGAAGCTTGGGGCCTGCTGAAGAGTTCCAGAGAAGTCCAGGAGCAGTGTAGCTGGTGGGAAATGAAAAAAAAAACAAAACTGTGCTGAGCTCCTCTTTATAATGAAACTGGTGTCCTGATTCCCTACTGAGGGTCAGATCAGAGAGATATGAGTACTAGGCTGATTCAATCTTGCAGCATGGTGATAATTCCCAATGATGAGTTTTCTTGGGAAGGGAGAAGTCATGATAGCTCCAGAGAAGTCCAAAAGGGAGAGTAAGTGGGGGGAAAAGTCCCTTTTATTACGATTATTCCATTTAAACCTCACAACAGTCCTGGGATATAGATGGTATTATTCAATTTTACAAACGAGGAAACTGATTCAAACAGATTAAGGGACTTGCCCAGGGCCATGCAGCTAGTAAGTATTTGAGGTCAAATTTAAACTCAGGTCTTCCTAACACCAGACCTGGTGCTCTAAACCACTGCACTGCCTAGTTGATAAACACACACACACATTTTTCTATATATGTATGTGTGTTTAAGATACACACATCAAAATAATTCAGTCTTGAGTGTATTATGCATATATATATATATATATATATATATACTTACCCACACATATATACTATATGTGTGTGAGTATATATGAAACAGTGTATATATGCATATGTTACATGTATATATATCTCCCTGTTTTGCAAAGTTGCTAGCCACCAGGCTACCAGATGCCATCAGCTGATGCTAATTAACTTTTTTTTTTTAAGCAATTGGGGTTAAGTAACTTGCTCAAGGTTACACGGCCAGGTGTTTCTGGGTGGGTGCTAAGTGTCTGAGCCCGAGCCCAGGTCATCCCGATTCTGGGGCTGGTACTCTTACTTGCTGTGCTACCTGGCCGCCCCAAAGTTACTTTTTTTTTCTTTGCCTTTTTGGAGGGCAATTGATGTTAAGTAACTTGCCAAAGTTTACAGGGCTAGGCTAGTTTTTTTGTGTGGGTGTTGTGTCTGAGGCCAGAACCAAACTCAGGTTCTCCTGACTCTGGGGCCGTTGCTTTACTCACTGCACCACCTAGCCCCCACTAATTAACTTTTTATCTTCATTTAAAAATCTTACTTGTTTTTAGTTTTCAACATTCACTTTTATAAGATTTTGAGTTCTAAATTTTCTCTCCCTCCCTCTGATCCCCCTCCCCAAGATGGCATGCAATCTAAAATAGGCTACATATGTACAATAATATTAAACATATATTTGCATTACTCATATTGTAAAGAAGAATTAGGACCAAAAGGGAAAATCACAAGACAAAATAAACAAACAAAAAAAATAGAACTTTTTATCTTTAAAAAAAAAAAGTAGGTGTTTGATTTTATGGTTGATGGCCTTATAAGGTTTAAGGAAGAGGTAGACTGGGGTAGGGGAGATAAAGCTGACCCAAAAGTCAAGGGGAGGCGGCTAGGCACACAGGGAACAGAATCTGGGGCTAGGAGTCTAGAAGACTCCAAAGTTCAAATCTAGACTGAGACTTTAGTTAGCAGGGTGACTCTGGGGAAGTCACTTGACCTCTATGTCACTTTCCTCAACAGTAAAACTGTAAAAAACAACAACAACAAAAAACCCACAAACAAAACTAGCACCAGCCTCCCAGGGTTGTAGTGAAGAATAAAGGAGACTAGTGCCTCCTCCTCCTCCCTTCCCCACCCCCACACCCACCCAGTCTTTTTTCTGACACTGGCTTTGGGATCCTGGACCAGGCAATTCTCTGAGAATTCCCTACAGACTAAATCACACTTCTAGTGGGTCAACAGGAATTTTTATTTTAAATGCTTTATTAACTTCTGATTTACATCGTTCGTTTCCGCCAGATTTTGAGTTACAAATTTTCTCCCCGTTTTTCCCCCACCCATCCCCCCAAAACAGCAGTCCCAGAGGATATCCCCACCTCTGATCTGCTCTCTCCCATATTTTCTCCCATACCTGTTTCAACTTTTCCAGTAGGGCATGGTGGATCTCTATATTTCCCAATTATATGTAAAACAATATTGATAATAGTATATATATATTTAAACATTTGATTTTAAAACTTTGAATTCCAGATTCATTCCCTTCCCCCCCTGCCACCCACCCCCACTGGGGAGACAAGCAGTTCAGTATAGGTTGTACATGTGTGGCTAATGCAAAACAATAACATAGCAGATATATTGTAAAAGACTGACTATATTTCCCTCCCTCCTATCCCACATCCCACTTGTTCTATTCTCTACTTTGATCCTGTCCCTTTTCAAAAGTGGGTGCTTCCAACTTCCCTCCCCCCCAGACTGCCCTCCCTTCCATCATCCCCCCTCACATCCTCTTCCCCCTATTCTCCTGGAGGGTGAGATCCCCTATTTAGTGTGTATTTCCCTCCCTCCTCAAGCCAGATTCAATAGGAATAAGGTTGACCCATTCCCTTTTGCCTTCCTATTCTTCCCCTCCATTGTAACCATTTTCCCTTGCCTCTTCTGTATGAGATAGTTGCCCCACTCTGTCTCTCCCCATCTCCTCTCATTATATCCCTCTCACCTCTTAATTTCACCTTTTAAGTATCATCCCTTCCTGTTAAATTGGTCCCGTGCCCTCTATCTATGTATACCTGTAAACATATATACACACATTCACATATGTATTCATATGCCTGCATACCCTCATATAAAGACATATATATATATATAATATATATATTTCTAATCCCTTCAACTACTGAGAAAAGTTTCATAAGTTACAATTATTGTTTTTCCATGTAGGAATGTTAATAGTTCAACTTTGGCCAAGTGGCTCAGCAAACAAGAGCACCGGCCTCAGTGCCAGGATGACCCGGATCAAATCCGGGCCCAGACACCCAGCACCACACCCAGAAACAACAACTGGCCGTGCAACCACGAGCAAGCCACTGAACCCCAATTGCTTAAAAAAAAAATAGTTCAACTTTGATAAGTTCCTTATGATTTCTTTTCCCTGTTTACCTTCTCATGCTTCTCTTGCTTCTTGTATCTGAATGTCAAATTTTCTATTCAGCTCTGGTTTTTTCAGCAAGAATGCTTGAAAGTCCTGTATTCCACTGAATGACCATATTTTCCCCTGAAACAGGATACTCAGTTTTGCTGGGTAGGTGACTCTTGGTTTTAATCCCAGCTCCCTTGACCTCCGGAATATCACATTCCAGGCCCTTCGATCCCTCAGTGTAGAAGCTGCCAGATCCTGGGTTATCCTGATTGTGTTTCCACAATATTCAAATTGTTTCTTCCTGGCTGCTTGTAATATACTCTCCTTAATCTGGGAATTCTGGAACCTGGCTATAATATTCCTAGGAGTTTTCTTTTTGGGATCTTTTTCAGGAGGTGATCGGTGGATTCTTTCAACCTCTATTTTGCCCTCTCGTTCTAAAACATCAGGGCAGTTTTCTTTGAGAACTTCCTGGAGGATGCTCTCCAGGCTCTTACTTTGGTCATGGCTCTCAGGCAGTCCAATAATTTTAAAATTATCTCTCCTGGATCTATTTTCCAGGTCAGTGGTTTTTCCCATGAGATATTTCACATTGCCTTCTATTCTTTCATTTGTTTGGATCTGTTTAACAGCATCTTGATTTCTCATAAAGTCATTAGCTTCCATTTGCTCCAATCTAATTCTGAAGCAATGATTCTCCTCAGTGAGCTTTTGAGATTCTTTTTCCATCTGGCAAATTCGACTTTTTAAGGCATTCTTCTCCTCATTGCCTTTCTGAGCCTCCTTTGCCATTTGAGTCAGTCTGTTTTTTAAGGTATTATTTTCTTCAGTCAGGCTGTTGACTCTCATTTCATAATTTTCTTGCATTGTTCTCATTTCTCTTCCCAATTTTTCCTCCACTTCTCTTATCTGCTTCTTAAGGTCCTCTATGGCCTGTAACCAGCTTGTATTTTCCTTTGAAGCTTTTGGTGCAGGAGTTCTGACTTCACTGATTTCCTCCTGTTCCATGCCTTGCTCCTTCTTATCCCCAAAATAGGAGTGTAATGTTGGAATCTTCTGTCTGCTTTGTTTCCTTTGCCTGCTCATTTTGCCACTCAATGATTTGACTTTTGGGCTTTTTGCCACAGTAGGACTCTGCCACCAGACAGGGGAGTTTTCGTCCCAAACGCTGGGGTTTTCTCAGCTGCCGGAGGTATTAGATGGGTACCCTCTCTGAGGTCTCCACACGCTCTGGCAAGCTGGACACACACCCCAGGACCTCCACCCTAGACTGCAATCCAGATCCAAGCAGGTTAAAGCAAGAGCGATGACCCCTCAGACTGGTGCTTGGTCCCCCTACACTCTGCAGGCCAGGAGCTGAAGCCGCCACGAGGCGCTGGCAGGCTGTGCCAGCGTCTCAGCAGTTTCTTGCCCCGGGGGTAAAAGCCACGCACTCCCACTTACTGGGTCCCAAAGTCCAGACTGCACTGGCCTCTCACCTTGTCCTTCGCATCTATGTGTTGATAAATTTGGAAACGGCCACAGCTGCTGCTGATCTGGAGTCCCTCTGGCTGGAGGCTGGTCAGGCCTGCCCTGGGCTCGGCTCGCAGAGCGCTGTGCTGGCCGATTCCTGCCGGCCTGCCGGGCTGTTCTCAGCGGGAGGTTAGCTTCTCTGTGTCATTTTGTGGGTTCTGCAGCTCCAAAGTTTGTTTAGAGTCCCCTTTTTACATGGATTGGGGAGGGTGGAAGCTGGAGCTGCGGGAGGTTCGTGTTTCTACTCCGCCATCTTGGCTCCGCCCCACCGGGTCAACAGGAATTTTGATGAAAAAAGTCAATACAACAAAATGAAGGTCTCTAACGGGACAGAGGAGGTGCAGCCCATAGTACCACACAGCTAGTGCCGGGGTACCCCAGTAGGGAGGCTGGGACTCTGGGTTTGTATAGAGTACTGAGGCAGAGAGAATGAATAGGTTGTGGTGGGAAGGATTAGGTACTTTAAGGTTTCTCTAGATAAATTGTTTTGCATAACAAGCAAAAGTCCATAAAGAAAGTTTAGGAAATCTCTGGAGGGGAGAGTTTGGGAGATTGACAAAAAATTCGAGGCTAGAGGCTATGTCTGGTCTGCTCTAGGCAATTTATCGGCCTGGGAATGGAGACCAGGGCCACCTCAGTCAGTTCTTAGTCAACTGTTTGTCAAGTGAAAGTGCAAAAATAAATAAACAAAAATGTAAAAAGTTAAGATTACTAGGGATATTATGGACTTTGAGCTAGGAATACTTGGGTTCAAATTCCACCTAAGATACTAGATATATAAACTTGGGTGAGTCATTTAAGTAATGTGCCTCAGTGTCCTCATCTGTAAAACAGAGAGGCTTGGACTCTAGTTTTTCTTTCCAGCTCTAAATCTATAGTCCTATGATCTTAAAAGGAAATCACAGAAAGAGAAAAAAAAAAGTCATGTACCTAGGATAGTATAGTGAGTCAACATAAGCTCCTTTTGTCAGGGACTGTTTTGATGAGTTGTCTCTCCTCATTTTCCTGGGATGCCCTAGAGGAGATTCATGTTTGGTTAGAGTGGGATTAGTTGGTGTCGAATGTTCCCTCATGTTCTTCCCGGCTATAATCTTCCTCTGTGCTCACCTCCTAAGTAGGATGGCTTGAACATTTAGGCAAACTTGAAGGCAGTAATATTTCTGTTGTAGTTTTGTTTTTGTTTGACTCCTATGTAGGATTATTGAACATGTTCTTGTCAAATGTTCCTTTGAAATGTATTTATCACAATGCCAGATTTGGAGATGGAAAGAGCCAGCTTCTATCCTAATCAGATACTTATTAGTTGCATGATCTTTGGCAAACAATTTAACCTTTCTAAGCTTCAGTTTCTTCATCTGTAAAATGGAGATAATAGTAGCTACCTCCTGGAGTTGTGAGGATAAAAGAGAATATTTTTTTGGACTTTGTAAATCTTTAATACACACATATAAACTATTTTTATTGTTGTTAAGCTCTGGCTAGGCCAATTCTCCAGTCAGCACAATGCCTCCTAGGTCCAAGGTCTCTCCCTGTGTTTGGCCATGAGGGCCTATACTCTTTGGGTGACCTTGGGTCCTGACCCACTGGAATGAATGGTTCAATTGGAGATGTTTCAGAGGCAGAATCAACAGGATTTAGCAGCTGGATGTGAAAGGGAGAGAAAAGTGAAAGATAACTCCAAGGTTAGGAATGTGAGAGACTGGATGTATAAGGGTTATCTTGGGAAATATGGGGCTGGGGCTGGCAGGGCTGGAGGGGTGGGACTGGGAATCATCTGCATAGAGGGGAGGGAATATAATTGCCAAGGGCCTGGGTAATGAGTACAGAAGGAGGACGAGTCAGGAAGAGGTTACACAGACAGGTAAAGACCAGTGACAAGAAAGCATACAATCTCTGAAGCCAAGGGAGGAAGAATGCTGAGGCAGGAGGGACAAATGATGTCAAAAGCTACGGATATGTTGAGCATGAGGACAGTAGTAACAAGTGATGGGCAGTTTCAGAAGAGTCACTGAGGTTTCCCAAGATTGCTGGGGGTTGAGAGCATGGGTGGCTGGAAGGGAGTTTAGACAACTCATTCAAGAATTGTATGGTGGGGGTGGCTAGGTGGCAAAGTGAACAGAGCACTGGCCCTGGAGTCAGGAGGACCTGAGTTCAAATCTGGCCTCAGACACTTAACATTAATTATGTGACCTTGGGCAAGTCACTTAACCCCAACTGCCCTCCAAAAAGGAAAAAGAGTTTTATGGTGAAGAGCAGGCAGATTTCAGAAAAACCCAAAACCTGGAAAGAGTTACATGAACTGATGTTGAGTGAAGTGAGCAGAGCCAGGAGAACATTGTACATGTTTACAACAACATTGTGCTGATGACCAGCTTTGATAGACTTAGCTCTTCTGAGCAGTGCAATAATCCAAGACAATTCCAAAAGACTCATGAGGGAAAATGCTGTCCACAGCCAGAGAAATAACTATGGCGTCTGAATGTGATGGGGATGGGATCTGAAGCCCCAAAAGGAAAAGAGCATGTCTTTGGGATCCGGACCCTAAAAAAGAAAAGCCCCTGGACTTCCACCCTTGGCCCAGGTACCTGGTGCTCCATTGGGGCAATCAGCCCTTCCCAATTAATTAATTGCCATTTCATTGTCTCCACCCATTGGCACCTTCAACTCCATCTAGACCCCTTCTCTGTTCCCCAGTCTTCTGTATAAAAGATCCATCTCACCTCCATTAAAGTGCTCAGCTTCCTTAAGAGTCTGGCCAATGCTTAGATTTCTTAAGAATCTAGCCAATATGGAGAATTTTTAGAATCATGCCCACCCTCTGTTGGTATTTTAATAAACCTTGTCTTTGGCTGAAAGAAAGTTTGGGTTGAATTCATTCAGGCAGGACCTGTGTGTCATTGTTTGGGGTCCCAGCACCCCAAACCTCAACAAATACAGATCAAAGCATACTATTTTCTCTTTTCTTTTTTTTCTTCCTCGTGGTTTTTTTTTTCCTTTGGTTCTTTCTGATTCTTCTTTACAGCTGATTAATGTGGAAATATATTTAATATGATTGTACATGTGTAGCCTATATAAGATCGCATGCTGTCTTCAGGAGGGGGGAAAATTTAGAACTCAAAATTTTGTAAAAGTAAATGTTGAAAACTTTAAATAAATAAAAAAAATTATCAATGAAAAAATGGGAAGAAAGACTAGGCTTTGAGGTTTAGGGGTGCTGGGCCCCCAAAATAGTGACACACTGGTCCTGCCTGAATGGATTCCACCCAAGCCTCCTTTCAGCCAAACAAAAACAAAGTTTACTAAAGATCCACCATACTGGACAGACTCTTGATGAATCTGAGCATTTGTATAGCTAATTCTAGCAGGCCAGATTGAATCTCAGCCCCTGTGACACTTGTATTGGCAAATAGGCCAGAATGAATCTGAGCACCTTTATGGAGATGGATCTGAAGTACAGAAACTGTGGGAGGGATTGAGGGTTGACCAAGCAGTCTGGGGTTACTGGAGGAGGGGTCCAGAGAGGATCTCTATGAGACAGGGTGACTAGAGGTCACCGGGAACCAAGTGAATGGGATTTAGATGGGATCCAGGGTTGGAAGTAGCCAGAGGCAATCTGGAGGTCACAGACTATGGAGAGCGAGGCTAGGTTAAGGGTAACAGAGATTTGGGCATAGCGATAACAAAAAAGCTTTCAGTCTCAGGTGAATGCCAGATCTAGTGGGAAGATTCAAGGAGAGTTCAAGGGGGTTCCCAGAGCCTGTACCTGGTCGTGGGGATGGTAGCAGATGGGGAACAATGGTCAAGGGATTTGTTTTTTTCTTTTTTAGGTCTGGCAAGACCTGAGCATTTTAGAAACTTCTTCCCAGATGAAAATACATGAGAAAGGAGGTACATGGAAAGCCCAGAATACCAAATCTATTTAAAAAATAAAACTTCTCGGGTCCTAGGAACTCTGTCTTTATAGTATGGAAACTTCTTAGGAGGGCAAGCTAAAGAGTTTCTGAACAAGAAAGTGACCTGATTGCCAGGGGACCCACAGGGCTAGACAGATTGCAGGAGGACAAAGCAGGTAGGAAGCTATTTTAAGAGGTGAGAAAGGCCTGGGAGGTGTGGAAGTGGAGAAAGGAAGTCTGAGATAAATAACAACTTCTTAGCTCCAATTTGAAAATGTAACGCTCTGAAAGGGTTTTCTGCCTAACAATTCTGTCAGGTCCGTAGTGTAGGCATCTTCTCTCCAAGGTGATGATCCTGACACCCAATGCCTTGCCCAAAGTGCCATAGCTAGTAAGAGGCAAAGTCAGGATTTGAACCCAGATCTTCTGATTCCAAATCCAGCTTGCTTTTCATTCTTACTTTGGGGAGCTTTAGTGGCCCTGGACCAACTGGGGCTAATAATGATACTCCCGTTGAACCTAATCAATCATTTATTAAATGCCTAGATGCTGGGGATGTAAAGACACAAATGAAATAGACCTAGCCCTGGATCAGGGGAAACAACATATACACATATAAATACGAAATATATACAACGTAAATTCAGGTGGAAGATAATTACTATCATCTAGAAGCAGCAGGAAAGCTCTTCTGTAAAACTCTGAAGAAGTTAGGGATTCTCAGAGGCAGGAGGTGAGGGCCCAGCGCATTCCAGGCACAAGGGATAGCCTGTGTAAAGGCATGGGGATGGAATGCATCGTGGGAACAGTGTGGGACAATCTGGAATTAAAGAGTGCCTGAAAGAAAGGTAATGTGTAAGGAGCCCTGAAACGGAAGGCTGAGCCAGAATGGGAAATCTGAGGTGCTTTGAAACAGAGCAGTTTCTGTTTTGTGCTGGAGATAATAGGGAGCCGCTGCAGCCTCTGGAGCAGGGGAGTGCCAGAACCATACTTTAGGTATATATCTTTGTCCGAGGTGGGGCAGGAGGGATCGGAGCCTGAAGAAGAGAGACTGATTAGGAGGCACAGCATTCCCCTGTGCATAGCTGCATCAGCCAGTGCAGCGTTGCGTTGCGGAAGCCCCCAAAGCGGGGCTACCGGGGGGGGTAAAGTCTGGGCGAGGGACAGAGATCGGAAGGGCGTCGTGGGCGCAGCCTTTATTCTCCAGCCCAAAACAGGGGGGGGGGGGGGGGGGGGGGGGGGAGGACCGGGGAGGCGCGACCCCAGGGGGGCGAGACGCCGCCCGGGGACG
>NW_027187393.1:753175-765530 GCF_028583685.1 Petaurus breviceps papuanus
TGTCCTCGGCGGTGGGAAGGAGGAGGAGGAGGAGGAGCAGGAGGAGGCCGGCGGAGGGCGGAGCCGGGGGGCGGGGGCTTCGCTGTGCTCTCAGCCATGAAACCGAGGCCGCCAGCCCAGGCCCGGGGCGGGCGCTAACCCAGGGCCGCTCACGGGCCCGGCCCCGGGCGAGCGGCTCCCGGTGCGCGGCGGCCGCCGGGCTGCTCACCATGCCGGCCAAGCAGCAGCGCTTCCAGGAGCCCGAGGTCGGCTGCTGCGGAAAATACTTTCTCTTCGGTTTCAACATTGTCTTCTGGGTGAGCGGGGTGGGGGGGAGGCCGTGGGGGGGAGGGAACGACCCGGCTGCACCCCGTCTCGGTGCTTTCTGATGGGCGAGGGAGGCTGCCCTCAAACCACCCCCTCCCCCATTCATTTCCTGGGCTTCCCGGGGAGACTCGCCCTGCTTCCCTTTCCTTCCCTGGGAAGAGGGGGAGGGGAGGAGCTACACCCTACCCCCTTCTTTCCCTGGGGTTCCTGGGGAGCTGCCCTGCCCCCACCCACTTGGCTTTCTTTCCTGGGGAAAGGGAGAGGAAAAGAATACAGAAGAAAGGGGTCAGGGAGGGGTCTCCTGTGCCCTTGGCCAGCCACTCATAGGCTAGACTTGCTGCTCTTCAGGCTGGGAGTGGGGGGTGGGGTGGAGAGATGGGGGGCAGCTCCCCATGGAATCGATTGCATGAGATCTTCTCCTGCAGGGCTCCCATTTAAAGTCCCAGCCTGTTGACTGCTCCAGGCATAGGAAAGAAAGGTTCAAGTGTATGTGGGAAGGTATTTCTTTGGAGGATCTTAGAGATTCACCCCACCCCCCAGTTTTCTCTCTAGGGGGAGAGTCGCCGTTGTAGGACTTAAGGGGGAATTTGAATACTTGGCTCTCCCAGTCACTCAGGAGCAGGGTGAGTGGACACAGACTTGCAGAATCGCACCCCTGCCCTCACCTCCACATTTTGGGGTAAGGTGTGGCCCCTGTACTGAGCAGGGCCTGTTTCTCCAGGCAGTTGCTAGCTCTGGCCTGTTCTGTGGACCATTATTTTCCTACCCCTTCTCTCTGTCTCTCTGTCTCTCTCTCTCCATGTAATTTCCCCAGCTCCTTTATCTTATTCCTGCTTTTCTTTTAGCCTGAACCCAAGACCCTCCTCTTAGGAGGGACCTCTTCAGCTGTAGTGGCTAATGGTCTGAGAGTGGGCACAAAGAGTCTCATTTAGCTTTTCAACTGTCTGAGAGCCTTATTATCAGTTTATAGCATAGGATTTATAACTGGAAGATTGACTTAGGTCTGGGAGGGACTTCCTTGTCTAAGTCCTTCATTTTGGGACAGGGGAGGGAGGGAGGAACAGGCCAGAGAGGACCTCCTCAAGGCCACATAAGACTGGCAGGCTGTAAATGACTGAGACTAAACTTGAATCCAGAACATTTTATTCCTTATCTAGAAGGCTGTTCACGTGGTGGTCTTATAACCTCACGAGAGAACCAGAGCGGGAAATTGGCCCCTCTCCTCTGGGGTAGCATATGTTTATTACTCATCCCACAGCTGAGAAGTCTGGCTCCCTGATTTGGTCCCCTAGTTTCTGCAAAGTCATCTGTGACTCCTGTTTCCTTGCCCCTCAAAGACAGTCACTAAGATCTGTCATCTCTCCCTCCTTCTCCATTCCCTTATGATCTTTCCATGGGACGATTGCATTGACTTCTTAACCAGACTTACTCTCAGACTGTCTACCCCACACATTTGACGGCTGTCATTTGCTGCTGTGTTGCTAGTTGAAATCATTCCTTATGAACTAGCTGTTCATACCCTTTAATGACTCTAGTGCATTATGCAAATATATATAGTTAATAGTAATCGAGTTAGCTCTTTTCCATAGCACTCTAAAGTTTTTAACATACTTTCCTGGAAACTGTATGCCAGTTTTATCAACTCCCATTTTTACAGATTTTGGAGAGGCAATGTAGAATAGGAAGGAATATTTGCTGGATTTAAGGATTAGGAGATACCTGGGTTTAAATCTCATTTGACAGTTAATAGTTGTGTGACCTTGGGCAGGTCATTTAACTTCTTTGAGACTGATGAGGACATCTATAAAATGGGGCTAGTATTTTTCTTATGTACCCTCCCAGTACTGCTTTGAGAAAAGTGCTTTGCAGATCATAAAGTGCTTTATAAGAGTGAATTTTCATTATTATTATCTTTTCATTTCTCTTCTTATCCCCACTTACCTTGTCCTTATCTTTTTATGTAAGATAAATATTATTGTTGGTAGAGATGAAAGTGAAACTCAGAAAGGAGAAGTTTTTGCCCAAGGTTACAAAAAGTTCGTGTTAAACTGGGGCACAAACAGCAGAGCAAACAATGTGGAGGGGCTCCTTTTCTATCTCACTGTCAGCCCCTCTTGCTCCAGACCCCAGAATGCCCAGGTATCAGGAGAGCAGAAGTTTCTGGGACCAAGTAGCCCCTGGGGACAATGCCCTGCTCTTTTAGGTGAGTATTCCCCAGGTTGGTCAAGGGTGGCTAGGACAGGCTGGGGTGGAGAACATAACGGACAGCAGAATGTGGGGCCTTTGCTGCCCACACCTGCAGGCCTGCCCCCTCCTAGCAGACATACCTGAATTCCCTCTTCTTCCTTCTCCAGCTGCTGGGGGCTGTGCTGCTGGTCATAGGCCTCTGGGCCTGGGGAGAGAAGGTAAGTACCAGTGGTGAGGGAACCAGGGAGGGAAGAAAGGGGGTGTGTTTGGGTCCAAGCCCTGAGGCTATGGAGTGTTTGGGCTAAGGTGAGGCAGCCTGTATAGGCCTTTGGGGTAGAGGTAGGATGGTTTCTGTGATTCTCAACTTTCTTCCTTCCATGCTCTGTGTTCAGGGTGTACTTTCCAACATCTCTTCACTCACCCACCTGAGTGGCCTGGATCCTGTGTGGTTCTTTGTGGTGGTTGGAGGTATCATGTCTGTGCTGGGCTTTGCAGGCTGCATCGGGGCTCTTCGGGAAAACACCTTCTTACTCAAGTTTGTAAGTGTGAGGGATTATTCCCTCTCCTTGGGGTCATAAGTTATTTATTAAAGGATTGTAAACCTCTATGCTGGGGGGAGGGGTCATCTATTGAAGTGGGTGAGAAGAAAATAAAGGCCAGTGATCCATGCTGGACTCAGGGAACTCAGGCAAGATAGCTTGGAACAATTTGAGAAATGACATTAAAGGGAGAATATAATTAGAAATAAATATAAAAGGAAACTTTGTCTTGCCAGATTAGGCAGTTCTTAGAAACTTCCTAGGTCATCTCTCACTACAGTTGTCCAGGCCAAGTTTGGCCTGTAATCCTTTCTGTGCTGAAAGCCCTAACCCAGGGTGTCCAGCTGCCTGGGGAAGAGACAGTGTGATGTTCAGTAGTAGAAAAAGATTGACCTTGGAGTTAGAGGGTCTGGGTAGAAAACCTGTCTTTGCCACTTACTACGTGTGCTTCAACTTCTTCCTCATCTGTAAAATGAGGGTGTGGGGCTAAATGCTTTCCAAGGTACTTCTAGCCCAGATTTCTCTTTCCCCCAACCCTCAATTTGAGATTTGCTTATCTGGGACCATTGGCTCAGGATTATTGGTTCATTCAGTAATCCCAGGCTCACTCCTGACCTATCAGCCTCCCAATGGCATGGCAGGTTTGGGCAGTTCAACCTTCATGAATACTTTAAGGATTCAGCAGTCAATCAGTAAATTGTTTTTGTTTTTTCACTCCTGCCTGCCAGGTACATCGCTGAGTGCCAGGAATAAAATCTCAATAAACTTTTTTGGTCTTTAGCCCTTCAGAAAACCCATGATGCATGGTTGGAGCCCGGTGGCTCCATGCCCTGCTAGATGGGCTCTTCACGAGCTGCTGTGGCTCAAAATGTCCATCCCTGGTGACTATCTTCCAGCTGATGGTCCAGAGCACACTTAGCTAGACCAGTCTTTTGACTGTAGAAAATACAAGTCCATTGCCGGGCTATTCCTTCTTGTCAGAGCTGCTGCTGCCGCTTTGTAAACAGCCTCCTGGAAGCCAGAATCATATTATGCTAAGACATTGGAAGAAGACTTGTGACATAGGAAAAAAAGGCCAGGCTCTGGAGTCAGAGGACCTGAATTCAAATCTCTCCTGTGAAGCTTACTACCTGTATGACTTGTGAAGGCACTTCACAGTCCCTAGGCCTCAGTTTCCTCTTCTCTAAAGTGAGAGGGTTGGACTAGATCAGGAGTGGGGTCTGTGAAGTTTGGATTCAGTCAAAGGGCTGCTCTTGAGGACCTCTAGGGCCACATGTGGCCTTGAGGCTGAAGGTTCCCCACCTCTGGACTAGATAATCTTGAGGTCCCTTTCAATTCTAGGAATATGATCATGTGACTTTAGGGGAGTTGCTAGTCCCTCCCTTTACCCCCTTTTCCCAAGGGAGAGAGTAAAAAAATAACTGCCTTTTTTTTTAATAGCACTCTAAGGTTTACTAAATACTTGTCTTGCAATAGCTCTCTGAGGGGAAGGCAATGTAAATATTATCATATCCAGTTTTTAAATGAGGAAACCGGTTCAGAGAGATGTCGTGACTTACCCAGTATCACATAGCTGGTAAAAGCCCAGAAATCAATCAGTCAATCAGCAAAGTTTTAGTAAATGTTTACTATATGCCAGGCATTGTATTAGGCCATGAGATTACAAGGACCAAAGCCAAACAGTCCCTGCCCTGCAAGGAACTTATGCTCCATCAGGAAAGGCAACATGTGTATATATAGGCAGGGCAGTATACATCCAGGGAAGGAAATGGCAAACCACTCCAGTATCTTTTAAGAAAAATCCCTAAATGGGTCAGGACACAACTAATCAACTAAACAATACAAAATACATACAAAACTGAGTTGATTTGGGAGGGGACGTGGGTTGGGGGAAAGCACTAGTAACTGGGGGCATCAGGAGAGGCCTCATGTGAAAGGTACCACCTGAGCTGTCTTAGAAGTGAACTAAGGCTGAGGTGAGGAGGAAGTGTCCTTCAGGCATAGGGGATGGCCAAGGTAAAAGAATGGGAATGGGAAATGGAGGACTGTGTTGGAGGAATTGTAAGAAAGTCAGTTTGGCTGGTCTGTATAGGGAGGGTAAATAGAATGGAAAAAGATTTGGTTTTGGTTTTATTTTTTGTGCTTTTTGGAGGGCAGTTGGGGTTAAGTGACTTGCCCAAAGTCACACAGCTAGTAAGTGTGTCAAGTGTCTGAGGCTGGATTTGAACTCTCCTCCTGACTTCAGGGCTGGTTCTCTATTCACTGCGCCACCTAGCTGCCCCAAAAAGATTTGTTAAATGGTTACTGTGAGGGAAGCCCCAGGTTAATTGCTGGATATAAAAATTGAAAATCCAGGCAGTCTTTGCTTTCAAGAAGCTCACATTCTGATTGAGGGAGACGCCATATATAGCAGAGTTCGTGTTCAGTTGGTGGTAGATAGACTCAGTGGTTCTTAGGCAGGGAAAGTAAAAGGGCAAGGCACAAAGGACTTGGGAAGTAATGATGAAGAGATGGTGCCTTACCAAGAGGACAGTGTGGTTAGAAGGTTTGAGTAGATTGGGGCACTCTGGATAGGAGCAGTGGGTCAAGCATTGAGTTCCCAGCAGGTATAGAATGTGATAATGCTGGAAGGGCTTTCAGTGACAAACACAGGTGTTTATATTTGGTCCTAAAGGAAATAGGGAGGCATTGGAGTTCATTGACTAGGACGGTGACATGGTCAGACCTAGGTTTTAGGGAGATCACTTTGTCAGCTGTGTGGATACAAGGCTTTCATCACCTTAAAAATAGAAAATGCCCTCTCTCTCTCTTTGGAAGGAGCCAAAGGCTGGCATATCCATCACTGGATGCCTTTTTGCTGCCACTGAAAGGAATCTCTTATCCTCAGTGCCTTTCTGTACCTGTTTTCTAGTAACATCTGATCTGTAGCCATGGGTCTTCTGCTGGCAGGAGACAGCTTGTGAAAATTAAGAGACTGGGGAGTAACATTTGAATCTCAAGCAGGCCTTTTTGTACCTGCCCTCCCTCCTCCTCCCCCCCAGCCTTCCACCTTCTGGTGCACCTTAGAACGGCAATCACTTGTCTCGGGGGTGGGGACCATTGATAATCATTGGTTCCTAAAGCTATAAAAGACCTTTAGAGGTCATCTAGTCCAACATTATTATTTTACAAATGGATAAACTGAGTCCTAAAGATTTGAAATGATCTACATCAAATTAGTGGCAGATATAGGACTAGAACCTAGGTTTCCTCACTTGCAGTCTAGTGTTCCAGCCTGCCTTTACCCTTGTCCATTACCTCCATGATCTGGGTGGGTGCAGGGTTGGGGGTAGGATTCAAGATGTATTCTCCCATCTTCATTCACTCTGTTTGTGTGTGTCCTTCCCGTCCTTCCCATCCCCTGCTTCCAGTTCTCAGTGTTCCTTGGCCTCATCTTTTTTCTGGAGCTGGCCACAGGAATCCTGGCCTTCGTCTTCAAGGACTGGATTAGAGACCAGCTCAATATCTTCATCAACAACAACGTCAAGGCCTATCGGGATGATATTGACCTTCAAAACCTCATCGACTTTGCTCAGGAATATGTGAGTCATCACAGTTTCAACCTTGGTCCTTTGGGTACCCTTGACTTCTCTCCATGGTGGGTAGTAGGATTAAGAGCATGAGGGAGGAGGGTTCACAAGAGGAGAATCCAGCACTTTTACCTCCCATATAATGTCATGATCCCTGGCAGCAATTTGGTTTAGGGCACAAATTTTTAGGTTGGAGAGAAGAAAGAGTTTGTGTGTGTGTGTGTGTGTGTGTGTGTGTGTGTGTGTGGTGGGGTTTTCTGTGTGACTTACCCTTGACTAGTAAGTGTTAGAGTTCACCAGCCTGTAGTTGAAGAATTCAGAAAATTGGGACATTTGCCCATCTCTAGTCCGATAGCACATTTTCTGTTGCCCACGGTTTTCCAAAGATCTCTGAGGGTAGCTCAGCCATCATATCTGCCTGTTCTTTTCAGTACTGGGGATGTAGCCCATCTAGGTTAGAGATCTAAATCCTACTCTCAGACATGATCTTCTTAATAACCAGCTGTTCACTTCCCAAATCTGCCTTTCCCTTCTGAAGCCCTTGCCCTTCCATGGGCAGTAGCAATGAAAACATCACCTGGGTCCCTAAGGTTGTTAGTTTCCATTCCCAGGTCTTTCAAGTTCTTCAGGATGCTTTCTGCATTCTTTTTAGCAATATTGTTTATCCCTAGAATCACTAGGAATGTCAGGTTTGAAGAGTTTTGTGAGGCTTTCTGTCTCAGGTTCGTGGTCTGAGAAGGCAACAAGCCTTCCTATTTATTGCTTGTGACCATTGAAAGATTCTCTCTCAAGTATCCCTACCTGTCTCTTTTTCCTGGGATCAGTACCATGGTTTGGGTATATAATGATCATTATCATGATAGCAGAAGTTGCTTTCTCTTCTCAGGGTACGGTCCTACCCTTACTGGAGAAAGCCTCAAAATGTGCCATAGTCCCAGTGTTTTTGAGAACCTTTCTTTCCTTCTCTTTGGCTTCTATGCCCAAACCTGCTTAGGAATTGTTCCTATCTCATTCTTTTATTCATTGTTCACTAAAAACACCTCTTCTATTCTTTCCAGGAATCTTTCATTCACACTACTAAGCTGGAGAGTCTATGGCAGGCCGGGATTCTTGACCCAGAATCCCTAAAGTTGTCTTAAAAGTTGTCTTTAAAGAAAATACTTTGCTAACTGCATTCCAACATGATTAGTTTCTTCTGTAAGCCTGCACACTTTGTTTTATTCATTTAGAAACATTATTTTGAGAGAGGGCTCCATAAGCTTCACAAGACTGCCAAGACTCTTAAGTGTAGTGAAAGATTCCTTCTGCCCTTTTCACTTTCTTTAGTAGAGAGACTGACCTAAATCTTGTATACGTCTAGCTGTTCCTTCTTTGCCTCTGGAAGGATCTCGGACCTCAGACAGTCTTTAGGTCACTGGAGCACTTTCCTCCCCCTTCGTTATTTGCTGATGCTCTGTGGCTGTCAGCCACTAACCCTTACTACTGACTAGAGCTTGCAGCTGTCCTGGGGCTCTCCAGTTAGGTGGGCACAGACCCAAGCTTTTCTTTCATTCTGCTTAGCTGGGTCTGATTGACAGATTGCTGCTCCTGCCTTAAAACTAACCCGGTAGCTCCCCTCAGCAGTTGTTTGTGACAGGGTCTTCAGAGGAAGTCAGTCTCTAGCTACTACTGGCCTCTTTTTTTTTTTTTTTGCTTTTTGGAGGGCAATTGGGGTTAAGTGACTTGCCCAAGGTCACATGGCTAGTTTTTTGTGTTAAGTGTGTGAGGCTGGATTTGAACTCAGGTCCTCCTGACTCCAGGGCTGGTGCTCTATTCACTGCGCCACCTAGCTGCCCCATTATTGGCCTTTTTCTTTCTCTTGTCCCCTTGTTATTGATCAGACATCAGATATTGCCTGCTTTCTTTTTCTTCTGGTACCTTTTACTGCCCCCATCCCTCCTACTCGTTACTCTTTCCCCTTATGAAGCCCAGAAAGGATCCCAGATCTTTCTTCTTGGATTTGTTCCTGCCAATACTCCCAACTAGTTAGTTCCCCGTTTCTTCTGGGGATGCTTGCCCCCCTCCATGGTAAAGACTGACCGTACAGCCTCATGCAGGGTGGGAGGTAGAGCTGTGGTTCTGTGAACTTAAAAAAAAAATAGATGACTACATTTCCCTTTGTAATCCCATGTATTTTATGGGTTTAAAAACATTTTTTTTGTGGAGGGGTCCCAGGGCACCTAAAGAGTTAAGAGGATTTTGCCTCTAACCTTAGGCCCCAGCTAATCCATCATTATTTCCTCTTCCGCCCTGGTGACTCCCATCCTCAGCCTTAGGGCTCATACCTTTCATTGTTTTCTATACTAACCTGATTCATACACTCCATCCTTTAGCCTGGGGGGTTCCCTCCTGACCTTCCCTTTGGCCACTGTTTCTTATCTGGTTCTAGCACCTACTTTTCACATTTTTTTCTTCCCCACTTGACTAAACTTTTCAGAGCCAGAGAATGTTTTCCTAGGATTTATTTACAACATATTGAAGTATTATTTTCAAGAGAAAAAGATATACAAATTCATAGGTTTATAGGATTATAGACTTAGAGCTGGAAAGGCCTCCAAGGCCATCTCTGATCATCTAATCCCTTCATTTTACAGATAAAGGAATCTAGCCCCAGAGAGGGGTAGGGACTCACTCAAGGTCACATGAGGTATTAAATGGCCGAGCTGGGATTTGATCTCTGGCCACATTAGGGAAAGGTCATTTGAAGGGTGTATTAAAGCAATCCATCCTGTCCCAGCCTGGTTTGGAGGCATGGGGAAACCTGAGCAAAATTTTCTGAGTATTTATTATCCCTTCTTTACTGATGGAGAAATAGAAGGGCCTGGGAGCCATGACTTCTAATAGCCACACAACTCCTAGGATCAGAGAATTTTAGAGTGGGATAGGATATTAGAAGTCATCAGGTCCAATCCCTGCTTTAAAATTGAGGAAGTTAAGTTAAAAGATTTGCACAGGAATAAACAGTTAACAGTAGTGAGATAGTTGTCAGAAATATGAATTGGGCCTAAGGCTTCTGTTCTGTTCCCCAGTCCTGCACTTTCTCCTTCCTCTCCAGGCCAGAAGTCTCCCTGGTCCTGCTCCCTCTTGGCCATAAAGGAAGATCTTTCAGAACACCCTCATTTTTGTTTTGGAATTTGCCTACCTGGACTCTTTGAGTGGAGGTCATTTAAGAGAAAAAAAATATACACAAATACATAGGTTTGTAGGATTGTGTATTTAGAGCTGGCAGGGCCCCCAGAGGCCATCTCTTGCTATCTAACCCCTTCATTTTACAGATAAAGGAATAAGTTCACTGTACAGATAAAGGAAGGAAGGAGACTTGCCCAAGGTCATGTGAGGTATTAAATGACCACTTAATGGTGGGATTTAATGGTCCATCAACTATAGGATTTTCTCTCTGCCAGTGAAGTGCCTTGCTTTTATTTTACCATCTTCTGACCAGGGAGAAAGAGAGGAAGGGAGGAAGAGAAAGAAAAAATTATAAACATTCCCTTTGGGCATACAGGTAACGCCTCAAAGTTTACATTAGACACCCCTTTAGATGGACCAAATGGGTCCCAAGGAATCATCTGAGACTTGACTTCTAGAAAGGAGGGAGGCTTTCTAGCTTTTTTTTATAGCTGAGGCCCCCATCAATCAATTTTATTTTATTATTTTGTTACTTTGAAACTTTTAATTTTATTACTTTATTACATAGCTACCATGTGCCAGGCCCTACAAAGTGTAGGAGATACAAAGACAAAAATGAAAAAGGCCCTGCCCTCAAGGAGCTTACCCCTAATTCTTCATAGTCTTAGGTGTATTTTAAAGACTCATTCCTCTGTGCTGTGCTCCTGACTTGATTTGGGTAGTGCTATCTTCCTTTCAGGGGAGGGACCAAAGATCTGGATAGAGGCTTGACTTCAAATATGGATAGAGGTCATTGGATGAATTGGGTACTACCTCAGGTATTTGACCAGATCATGTTGAGTTGGGGGTCCTTGCAGATGGGGCCAGGACCGGCAGGGTTTGGGCATTGTGTATTAGGGGTCTAGTTGGAGACAGGAGCCTTGGGGAAGGGAGGGATCTTTGTTGTAAGGAGGTCTCCCATTGTCCTACTCTCTCACCTGGGCTTCTCTTCCCTTCAGTGGTCATGCTGTGGAGCCCGAGGGCCCAGCGACTGGAACCTCAACATCTATTTTAACTGCACTGACTGGAACCCCAGCCGTGAGCGCTGTGGGGTGCCCTTCTCCTGCTGTGTCAAGGATCCTGCGGTGAGCAGGGGCTGGGCTGGGGTGGTCAGGGATGGTGGCAGCAGCTTCAGCCTGGTGGGATAAGGGCTGAGAAAAGTGCCTTCTCCGCTCTGGACTCCTTCCTGCGTATTGCAAGCTTCAGCTCCCATTTGCCCAGAGCCCACCTCATTAGCATGCTGTTCTCTTTAGATGATTGTTTCTCTTTGCTCATGGATTAGATACAGGGTCTGGTTGGCATTTTACCATGGAAGTGGAGGGCCTAAGAAAGAGAAACTAAAACTTCCTTCGACCTGAGTTTGTAAAGCACCATTAGGTGGGCAAAAATCTTTCTACCCTCCCCTCAAAACCAAATCAAACCCAAAAAACCCAAATTCATTACCTTCTAATGGGACAGAAGGTGTTTTGATGATCCATGCTTCTTTATTCTTCTGCACTTGGAGAAACTTAGAATAGCAGAACTAGAAGGAACCTTAGAACATGGAACATAATGTCAGGCCTTGAAGGGATCGTAGGACACAGAATGTCACAAGTGGAAGAGATCTTAGAATGTAAAATGTCAGGGCTGGGAGGGACCTTAGAGCACAGAATGGCAGGGCTGGGAGGTAACTTAGAACACAAAATGTTGGAGCTGGGAGGGACCTTAGAACATAGAATGTCAGGGCTGGGAGGGACCTTAGAACATAGAATGTCAGGGCTGGGAAGGACCTTAGAACACAGAATGTCAGGGCTGAGGGGGACCTTAGAACACAGAATGTCAGGGCTGGGAGGGACCTTAGAACACAGAATGTCAGAGCTGGGAAATGTCAGAGCTGGGAGGCACCTTAGAACACAGAATGTCAGAGCTGGGAGAGACCTTAGAATACAGAATGTCAGGACTGGGAGGGACCTTAGAACACAGAATGTCAGAGCTGGGAGGGACCTTAGAATACAGAATGTCAGAACTGGGAGGGACCTTAGAGCACAGAATGTCAGGGCTGGGAGAGACCTTAGAATACAGAATGTCAGGACTGGGAGGGACCTTAGAACACAGAATGTCAGAGCTGGGAAATGTCAGAGCTGGGAGGGACCTTAGAATACAGAATGTCAGGGCTGGGAGGGACCTTAGAGCACAGAATGGCAGGGCTGGGAGAGACCTTAGAATACAGAATGTCAGGACTGGGAGGGACCTTAGAACACAGAATGTCAGGGCTGGGAGGTACCTTAGAACACAGAATGTTGGAGCTGGGAGGGACCTTAGAACATGGAATGTCAGGGCTGGGAGGGACCTTAGAACATAGAATGTCAGGGCTGGGAGGGACCTTAGAACATAGAATGTCAGGGCTGGGAGGGACCTTAGAACACAGAATGTCAGGGCTGGGAGGGACCTTAGAACACAGAATGTCAGAGCTGGGAGGGACCTTAGAACACAGAATGTCAGGACTTGGAGGGACCTTAGAACACAGAATGTCAGGGCTGGGAGGGACCTTAGAACACAGAATGTCAG
>NW_027187393.1:765540-853672 GCF_028583685.1 Petaurus breviceps papuanus
ACACAGAATGTCAGGGCTGGGAGGGACCTTAGAACACAGAATGTCAGCTGGGAGGGACCTTAGAACACAGAATGTCAGAGCTGGGGCAGGAGGACTTTAATTGTGCACATTTCTGTAGCACTTTAAGATTTACAGTAGTCCTGTGAGGTAGGTACAAGTGCAGGCACTGAGGGGAAACATGACCTGCCCAGTCACACAAATAGAAAGTGCTGGAGCTTAGAATTGAATGTAGATCCAGTGGCTCAAAAGACTTATTTATTATACCCAGCAGATAACTGGGAAATCTTTTGGCCTGGAGGCTGTGGGGTGTCTATGGATGGACTTTCTGGACTTTGAGGGGTCCCCAGCCCAAAAGCCCTCCAGCTTCTGTGTTTTCCTGAGGATAGGACTTAGAATTGAGGGTCTGGCCTAGGGTAGATTGATCTAGACTCATTGAGACAGCCTGGGGAAACTTGGTGTTGATCTCTGAGCTGGGAGAGGCCTTAGAGATCCCTATGGCCCCTGGTGCCTGGGCAGGAGTCCCCCCTGCCACATCCCTGACAAGTGATCTTCCAGTGTCCCCTTGAAGACCTTCCATGATAGGGGGTTTTCTTCTCATCATTCCCCAAGGCAGCTTATTGTACTTTTGGATGGTTCTAATAATGAGAGTTTTTCCTCACATGGAGCCAAAACATCTCTGCTACTTGTAAATCACTAGAGCTAATTCTGCCCTCTGGGATCAAGCAAAATAAATCTAATCCCTCTTCCCCATGACAGTTTCTCAGATACTTATGATCATAGTATTTCAGGGTTGGAAGCAGACTTAGAGATTATTTAGCACAAACTCCTCGTTTTATAGATGACACAAATGAGGCCAAAAGGTGAAAACGCTCGTCCAAGGGCACTCTTGAAAACAATTTTCAGGAGCCTTTTAAAGTCGTTTCGATTACATATATCCCCAGTTCTTTCATCCATCTTCAGGTGTCGTGGCTTCCAGGCCTTTCCCCATGCTCCTCATTCCTGAGGGCTGTCTTCCAGCTTGCTAGGGGTGTTTCTGAAATAGAGTGTCCAGAAGTGGTCACCATCCTTGAGATGCTGTCTCACCACAACTGAGGAAGACAGGACTAAGTCTCTTGTTCTTGAGACCTGAGTGCCTAGCCCTGTATCAAACTCTAGAAAATCGATTGGGGGAAACACAAGCAAACAAAAACCAGAGTCTGGATTTATAGCCTAAACATCCCTTAGGTCAATTCTCTTTTTAAAAATAGATGCTTTTGCCCAGCTTGGCAGCACACACCTCTACTCCCTGCTTCTGCTGAGGCTGAGGTGGGTGCAACAGTCAGATTGGGGCATTCTGAGCTGTGGCAGGGTCAAAGACAATCTCTTTTACTAATAAGGTGAGCCCCTGGGGAGTGGAGGCCCAGGGTACGGGATGTTCTCAGTCTCCCAAATGGATCATTTTTAAAGCATAAGCATTTGATGCTATTTACATTAAATATAGGCACATGTCATCTGGTATTCATTGGTCCCTTATACATGTGACTTCAGAGCACTATGGGATAGTTAGCCCCATGGGATGAAGGATAATATAGTGGGGTTTTGCCACATAAGGGTGAATTTTGGATGTGGTGTGTTCATGGTATTTTTAGAGACAGTGTGGTATAGTAGGAAAAAGGGCAGCTAGGTGGAACATTGGATAGAGGACTGGACATGGAGTGCAGAAAACCTGAATTCAGATCTGGCTTCAGATACTCCTAACTGTGTGATCCTGGGCAAGTCATTTAACCCTGTTTGCTTCAGTTTACTCATCTGTAAAATTTGTTGGAGAAGGAGATGGCAAACCACTCTAATATCTTTGCCAAGAAAACCCCAAGTGGGATCACAAAGAGTAAACACAACTGAACAGCAACCCTTAGGGAGCTTATATTCTGTAGTGAACAGGAAAACACAGGCTCTTGGAGATTTTTTTAAAGTTCTTAAACACCCTGGCCTGTGTTTAAAGAGGTTGATGCCTCATTGAAAGATCTTTGAGCAATTTCTACAATAACAATATTGTAAAGATGAACAACTTTTGAAAGGCTTATGCGCTCTGATCAACAGGACCAACCACCATTCCACTGGTTAAAACATGGTCTCCACCTCCAATTAGAGAGCTGATGAACTCAGTGCAGATTGAAGCATACCTCCTTCCCTCCTCTCCCTTTCTCTCTTCCTTCTTTCCCCTGGTTAATGTGGGGATTTGTTTTGCTTGATTTACATATTTGTGATGGGTTTTGTATTTCTTGCCCTTTTCATTGGGTGGGGGAGAGGTGGCAGGAAGAAAATTTGGAACTGAAAATTAAGTCATCAATTTATGTTTGTTTTTTTTAAAAAGGTCTCCTTTTGGTGATGATGACTTATTTAGAAGATGGAGTATTTTGGCATAAACAATATTTGCCTGTGCTTCCCAGAAGCATGTGGGTTTCTTGAAGTTTCTATTAAGAGTTCCAGATAACCTAGTAATAACTTTCTAAATTTTATTTATATTTTTGTTCTTATATCATTTCTCTTTCCTAGTATAGTTCTCTCCTTCCCAGAGTCATTACTTAAAATTAAATAGGAAGAAAGGAAAAAAAAGTTCCACAGAACTAAACAGCCTTTGGCAGGGAAAAGTCTGATGTTGTAGGCAGTTATTTCACCCTCTGATTTCTGCAGAGAACTAGGGGGAGGTATTTTCTCATATCTATCCAATATTTGGGGCCAACATTGGTCATTAGAATTCCGGAGTGTTCATTTTCAATTCTGCTATCATTGTTTACATTTACATATTGTAGTCTTTTTGTATATTGTTTTATTGTGGTTCTTCTTCACTGTGCATCAATCAGTTCATATACATCTATCCATGCTTCTCTGTGTCCATTGTGTCAGTGCCTTTTTACAGTATAGGAGTATTCTGTTGCATTCATGCACCAGAGCTTGTTTAACCTTTCCCTAATTACTAGATGACCATCTGCTTTGTTTCCAGGCCTTTGCTACCCCTATAAGTACTGGTGTAAATACTTTAGAGTCTAAGGGGTCCTTTTTGTCACAGACTTCCATGTAGTATATACCTCGTAGTGGACTTTCTGGATCAAAGGCTATGGATGTTTTAATTGCTTTCATTACTTACCTCCAGATGGTTTTCTAGAATAGTTATGCCAATTCACAGCCTCACCAGCAATCAATGCATTAATGCTCTCATCTTGATCCCTGTAGTATTGCCTATTTCCATCTTTTGTTATCTTTGTCATTTTAGCCTCAGCAGTAAATAACAGGGATAGCTTGGTGGCCAGGGTCTTCATGGGCATTGCCATGCTCTGAGTGCTGCAGACTGGGCCCTGCTTAGGGGCTCCCTCAACTCCTGTGGTGTCTCTTGAAAATCCTAAGGGTCTTGAACATTTCCCTATTGCTAAGAACTAAGTTCAGGTAACCTTTCTTTTTTTTTTTTTTTTGTTTTTCTTGCTTTTTGGAGGGGGGAAGGCAGGGCAGTTGGGGTTAAGTGACTTGCCCAAGGTCACATGGCTAGTAAGTGTTAAGTGTCTGAGGCTGGATTTGAACTCAGGTCCTACTGATTCCAGGGCCAGTGCTCAATTCACTGTGCCACCTAGCCGCACTGACCAACCATTTCTTTATGCTGGGTCCTGAGAGGAAGGCACAATAGACCAATCTTGGGTTTTGCCTTTAGGAAACTGACAGTATTATAGGAGTGAGAGCCACCTGTAGGATAGATAAGAACTGAAAGGGACTCTTAGGGATTGTCTAGTCCAACAGTCTTCTTTTCCAGAAGAGGAAACTGAGGCCTAGAGAATATAAATGACTTTTCATTCATTAGTGGCAGAACCTGGGGCCCCTGACTGTTGGCAGTAGGTTTTTCTCACAGGCTGGGGATGGGGTGGGGTGGGGATGGGGAGTTGTTATCTGATGGACTGAGCAAGGTTGTGAAGCATAGTCAAAGCCCAGAAAAAAGGAAAATGTCTCCTTGATGGTTGGAACTGCTAATTAACTTTTGAATTTGTATCCCCAGCTCCTAGCAAAGCTCCTGACACACAGTAGGCACTGGAGTAAATCAATATTGGTTGGTTGGTTAATTGGTTGATTGAAGGACAGAGCAAAGATCCATTCTCTAATAAGTCTGTTTTTCCTCAGGAGGATGTTCTCAATACCCAGTGTGGCTATGATGTCCGGCTCAAACTGGTAAGGGGGAGGTATGGGAGGACCAGTGGGGGTGGAGAGTGGGGGCAGGTTTACAGCAGATGGTTAGTGTAGGGGCTCTCTTCTGAAATCCAGGGCTAGAAGGGACCTTAGAGGCTGGTTAGTGTGACCTCCCACCACATGAAGGAGTCCCTGTTTCCAGCATCCCTGGCTTGTTTAACCTTTTCTTGAAGAGCTCAAGTGATGGTGAGGATTCCGGGAATGGACAAGTCCAGTTCTTGCAAATTCTTCCTTAATTGAACCCGTTTTTTCTTCCTGGTACTGTTAAGTCAATGGTTTTACCTCTGCTCCCTGTGCAGGGGTTTCAGGAGGACTAGTACCTTTGGTGTCCACCTGTGTCACTCAATTCTTACCTTTGGTTCCAATAAGCTATATCTTATTGGCCACACTGCTGGTCGCAGCAGATGGGCTAAACCAGGGTGAGGATAACCAACAGGGGGATGTCTACTCCAAGCATGTGAAGACCTCCCCTGGCAGAATGGGTGGACATGAACATTTGCTTTGAAGGCAGCCGAAGTAGGTGATGTGGAGCACTTAGACTTTAGTCAGACATTTGGAGACACCCAGGTCATCTGCTGTATCCTGGCCCATCAACAGTCATCCTGATTTTTCTTCTGTCACTGGACTTGGATGGCTCTGGGAGAGAGAGTGAGGCTGACCAACCTCTCTGTGCAGCTCTGCTTCACTTAGATCCAATTCATGCCCATGTGATGTCTTTGGTACTCTTTGAAAATGAAGGACAGATAACACCTGCTTCTTTTAGTTAAATAGAATGAATTTGTCCACTCCTCCCTATACCTTCTGAGTTTTTAAGACATGTCACATCTCCTTCTTCCTGCTTCTTCTCTCAGCCAACCCTCTCCATTTCCTTTAGCTGCTCTTCCTTTGGCATGGTTTCCAGACCTTTGCCCTTCTCACATGGCCCTTTGGTTTTTGCTACTAAGAGGACTGGGCGGCCTCAAGCTCTTAGGAGGCTCTGGGAAGAACTCCAATTTCCCTGGCCCTCAATAGCATATAGCTCTAATATTATGATATATTGATAGGACAAGAATTGTTGTCCCCATTTTTCAGATGAGGAAACTGGCTCAGAGAGAGGAAGCGATTTGCCGAAAGGGGCAGGCATAGCTAGCAAGTGACAGGGCCAGAACTTGAATCCATGTTTCCAAACCCAGTGTTTTTCACTATACCACCTTGGCCCTCCCCAGTGTGAAGATTCTGAGGAATGCTCTGGGACTCCTTTGGGAAGAAAGGGCACTGGAGAGGAGATGGTCAGGTTTTAGAGGTGGGGATGAAGTTGGGATGGTTATGGAAAGGTTCTGGGGGAAGGTGACATCTGAGTTGGAGGGAATTTAACAGCTAGAGATGGAGTGTGAGGGGGGAAGAGAAGAGTTTGTTCTGAGCAAGCATGAGCTGAGAGAAGGAAAGACTTAGTTTGACTGGAATGTAGACTGTGAGAGATAATGCCTGGGATGTTGGAGTCAGATTGTAGTGGACCTTATTTAGAAGCTCTTGCCCCTGGCCTTCAGGGAATTTGCATTCTGCTTGGGGCGGGGGGGGGGCAGGAGGGGTGGAACCCCACTTAGACACTGATAAGAAGAGCCTAAATCTAAATGAAATGCAAACTTTCGCCTTTTGGGGTGGGGCAGTAACCCCTGGGGAAGTTAGCTTAGGCCTCAGGCCTTGGGACCTTGGAGGTAGAAGAGCATTCCAGGCCTGTGGGAAGACAGAGATGGAGATGGAATGTAGCCTGGCCAAGTAAGCCAGTCTGGCTGGAGCTTAGAATGTGCCAGGGGCGGGGAATGTGATTCTGGGTCAGCTGCATCACGCGTACATTTAGGACTTGGACCAGAGGGCTCTCAAGTCCCTTTCAGTTCTGAATCCTGTGGTCTTGTCTCACTTTGAGGTTCACAGAGTTCTTCCCTGAGCTAGGGTAGTATGAGAAGAAGAATTTGACTTTTGGTAGGTTAGAGCCAGACTGTGAATGACTTTAAATAACAAAGAAGTTTTAGAGAACATAGGGAGCCACTGAGAAGCTACTAGGAACATGGCTGGAGCCCTGCTGTGAAAGGCACTTTGAAGCTACAGGGCTGGGTGAGACTGATGGAAAGGTCAGTTAGGAGTCTGTGAGTGTCAGTGTCTTCATCTGTAAAGTGGGGTGATAATATCTATGGAGAGTAGGTATAAAGAAAGTCCTTTGGGGGTGAGTGGGGGAGTGATGATGGTTATCCATAGACGTGTTAATTGCTTGTGCTTTTCTCACAGGAACTGGAGCAACAGAGCTTCATCCACACGAAGGGCTGTGTGGGCCAGTTTGAAAAGTGGCTTCAGGACAACCTGGTTGTGGTGGCTGGGGTCTTCGTGGGCATCGCCATGCTCCAGGTGCTGCAGGCTGGGCCTTGCTTGGGGACTCCCTTATCCCCTGGGCTACCTTATGTAATCCTGGGGCTCCTTGGGCTACCCACTTGGGCTAGTGCAGGTCCACCAGCCATCTTCTTGTGCTGGGTCCCCAGGGGGAGGCAGAGGAAACCAAGCCTTGGGTCCTGCCCTCAGGTAACTGACAGTATTCTATGAGCCAGAGGTCCATAGGATAGATGAGAGTTGGAGGTTATTCTCTAGTCCAGCAATCTTATTTTCCAGCTGAAGAAACTGAAGCCTAGAGAACTTAAGGGATTTTTCATTAATTAGTAACAGAATCTGGGGCCCCTGACTACAAATCCAGCACAGTTTCAGTTGTGTCGTTC
Organism: Petaurus breviceps papuanus; assembly: GCF_028583685.1. Taxonomy (NCBI): domain Eukaryota; kingdom Metazoa; phylum Chordata; class Mammalia; order Diprotodontia; family Petauridae; genus Petaurus; species Petaurus breviceps. The sequence goes on from NW_027187393.1 coordinate 772,491, forward strand.
TTTTTCCTATAATGTAATATGTGGAAAGAGCACTGGATTTTGAGTCAGAGGACCCCAGGTTCAGATCCTGTCTCTTTCATTTATCACCTACATGACCTGCTGGGGCAAGTCACTTGTCCTCAGTTTCCTCCTCTGTAAAGAGAAGGTGTTATGCCAGCTGGTCTCTGCAGTCTTCCAACATCAGTCACGCCAGGAAACTAGACAGGTTATGCATGATCAGGATAGTAAAAGAGGGAGAGAGAAAATGGTTCTTAACACTGTGAAGGGGGATAGATTTCTCTGCTCTGGGGATTGCAGACTGGGAGGGCAGGGGGAAGGGCTGGCTCAGGGAAGAGTTCCTAGAGGAATTGGCACCTGAAGTAGGTCCTGAAGGGGAGGTAGGATTGGTGGGGGAGGGGGAGAGCTGGGGTGATTACAGGCAGAGTTAGTGGGGTGACATTCAGGGAACATTGAGTTGTCTGGTTTGGCTGGGGCATCTTCTATGAGGGGGAGTAAAGGGACACAAGCTTGGCAAGTAATTGGGAGCCAGATTGTGGAGGGTTTTGAATGTCACACTAAGCAGTTAAGATTATGTTCCATCATCATCATAAGAACAGCCCCCATATTTTTCAGTGATGGATTGAGACTGAAGAGAGCCAGGTTTAAATCCCCAGCTCTGTCCCTTAGTAGCTCTTCGACTTTGACCTCTTGGGATTATCTTCATCGCCTAGCAAATTTAGGGCTTGGACTGGAGGCCCCCTAAGGCCCCTTTCAGTTCTGAATCCTGTGGTCCTACCTCACTTTCAGGGTCACAGAGCTCTTCTAATAACACCATGAGGTAGGGTAGTATAAGAATTAATACCCCCATTTTATAGATGAAGAAACTGACCTGCAGAGAGCTAAGTGATTTACCCAAGGTCATGCAGCTTGTAAAGGACTGAACTGGCAGTCATACTTAGGTTTTCTCATTTTCAAGCTAGGGCTTTACCATGGCCACTGAAGGTAGGAGAGATGGGATGTCCTTGTCCCCAGCAGGATGAACTGGAGATGGGGAAAACCTATTGGGAAGCTGTTAGAATACTGTAGACTGGTTGTGATGGGGACTTGGGCCAGGGTGGGGGCCATGGGGAGGGAAAATGGCATCAAGGTGGACTAGGGCCTGTCCTTTGACTCCTTGGTTCTCTTCATTTTGCAGATCTTTGGCATTTGCCTGGCCCAGAATCTTGTGAGTGACATCAATGCAGTGAAAGCCAATTGGTGAGGGTGGCGAGGGTGACTGAGCCAGCAGCATCCAGGCCTGGATGGTGGAGGGTGGGTAGCCCCGGCCAGGGCCACAGGCGGCCATGCGGATGAGCTTCCAGGGGTGACTTTGGCAGGCCCACCTTGAGGGGCCCCCACTCGGCACCTCATTCCATGGCCCTGGCACCCCTAAGCTGTTGCAGTTGGGTGGGGCTGCAAGGAGGGTATTTATATTTAGGTTACAGAGAACTGTACAGAGTGGGGGTGGGGTATATGTCCACACTGGGGCGATATAAGGGGCGCAGCTGCCTTTTTCTTCCCAGGGCACAGCTGTGAAGTCCAGAGATGACGACAAGGACTTCTGGGGTGGTTGGTTGTCATGGAAACACCTCCATGTAGTGAGGGGTAGGGGCAGAATAAAAGGTTCTAAATTGGGTACTGGTTCCTGAGAATCCTGATAAAAGGAACAGTATCATTCCCTGATGCTACCCAGACCCCAGACCCTGGGGTGAGAGGAGGAGGGTGTGCATTGGGGAAAGCCGGACTGGGGAGGGGTTCTGCTGTTGCCCCTACCAACACCATGGAGACTAATAAACTGTTCTCACCCTCACTTGACTGCTCTATGCCTTCTGCACCACACTGGGAGGCCCTGCATGCTTCCTGACCTTTTCCAGAGTGGCAAGCAGGAGGCAAGAGGCTTGTTTATTTGGTTCTTCCTCAGATGATAGGGCATAGACCTGTAGGACAGAAGAGGGAGGTGTACTTGAAGTCAAAAGACCTGAGTTTGAATCCTGACTGTCACTTATGGGACTATGAACAAGCCACTGCACCTCTGGGCCTCAGTTTCTTCAACTGTAAAATAAGACTTCTGTGAAGACCAAATGAAATAATGGGCATACTGCTCTCTTTGAACCTCCTGAGGGGTCTTTTTTACAGATGAGGAAATAAGACTCCCAGAAAAGGAGGGGACTTCTTGACTTCTGTTGGCCAAGGACTTACTTCCAAGGTCCCATTGGTAGCAGTGTCAAGATTTGAATACAAGCCCTCTGACTCCAGAGCCAGTATACTTTCTATTATACCACACTGGCTCTTTTGGTTTATTAATAAGCATTCATTAAGCTCTGGTTTTTACTGGGGATACAACTAGGAAAGGGAGATGGCCCGACCTCAAGAAACTTCTGTTCAGTTAGAAGACTACCAGCCATGTAGGAAAGTGGGATGAAAGAGAGCTTTGGTCTGGGGAACCTCATGCATGGTGAGTGGGGCCTTAGGACAGTTGTCACCCCCTTTCCAGTAGCTTTGGTTATTCTGATTTCCTGAGCCAGAGATGAAGGATGAGGCAGATGGGAAGACCCATGTGCTGCCTTGCAGGGTCTGTGGATATCTGGGTTAGGGGAGTCATAGGGAGGGGCCCTTTGAGGGGGAAGAACTTTGGGAGTCCTGACACCACAAGCATTTAAAAGCAAAGCCCCCATCCACTTATTCACAGAGATGTCACATTGGGAATGACATCGGGGTTTACATCTAGGGGTCTTAAGTGGGCCATTGCCAGTCATTTTGACCTTTGACTTGCCACTGGACTCTGATGATGTAATGTAATGCCAAAAGAAAGGCAACTTCCCAAGGTTCAGAATACCAGCATAGGTGCTCTCTATTTTATTCAGTGACAAACCAAGAACAGAGAAGATCAAAACATGACATCATTCAAAATACAGCATTTACTAAGTGTGATTAAATAATCTCCAAGTACTACCCCACCCCAGGATCTTCCAATCATTCAATCAATTACAAAGTCTCTGTTCTAAATACTTCTCCACCCCTAGGCTATACCTTAATTAAGTCCACCACAAAACCCCTCTTCTCAAATGGAGATTAGTTTCCAAACATAGGTAAAGTACCTTCATTTGTCAATCACAGAGCACAATAAGGTCAAAAGTTCCCCACCCCCAGGATCACAACTGAATCTACCCCAGAGTTACATCAAGTTTAAACACAGCACTTAATACCCAAATGGAGGTCTTCTCTTCATCTTGATATGAGGCAAGTTCTCAGCAATCTTAGTTCCTGGGGAGACAAGGCTTAGCAAGGCCATAAGATTCATTGCCAGTCCCTTCATGAATTTATCCTCTGTCTGTAGAACAGTCCTAGAACCCCTGAACACATTAGCAAAGCCCTCTCCCAGGATTTCTGTAAACATACAACAAGAAAATCCTTCAGGGCTTCTGAACCAACAGAAAGGCTCCCAGACCCCTGCAACAACAGCACTGTCCTTCACCAGTGGACAGTATTCACTCTCTGTCTGCAGGACAGTCTCAGGGCTTCTTAGCGAACAGCCAGGTTCCAGGACTTCTTCCACAAAAGGACTGTCTTTCACCAGTGGACAAATCTGGCAAAACAACATCAAAACAGACAGACAAAGTACCAGCAAAACAGCCATGTCTCCTCAGTCCTTGGCAGCTCAGGGGGCAGGTCTCAAAAGTCCAGGGCAATTCAAAGAGGCCACCAGCAATTCTCTCAGTCTCTCTCTGCCTCCATGAGGTGCTGCTTCCAAAAAGATCTTCCGCCTCTCTCTAGTGTCTCTCCAAATCTACATCACCAGCTCCTCCCAGTTCAGGACTTTCTTTTCACATCAACAAGCCCATCCCACAGGTGGGATTAACAAACTCTGGGTTTTAACACAATCAATTTGAAAACCAAGCCAATACAGGGGAATCTTTAATTGCCATTACTATCACAGATGACTGGAGGAGAGTGAGGCTGACACCTTTGTGCAGCTCTGCATCACTCAAATCCAGCTCATACATAAGTCAAGATATCCTGTTCATGATATCATTGGACCTCTTTAGGGACCAACAATGGGGATCTTAACTAGGTGTCTCTAGGTGTTTGTTGGGATCTGCATGTGGATAAAAAGAAATTGCATCTTTTATTTTCCATATATTCCCAGGGTGGCTAGGTGGCACAGTGAATAGGGCACTGGCCCTGGAGTCAGGAGGACCTGAGTTCAAATCCAGCCTCAGACACTTAAAACAAAACTAGCCATGTGACCTTGGGCAAGTCACTTAACCCCAATTGCCCTACCTTCTCCCCTCCAAAAAGCCAAAAAAAAAAAAAAAGATTACAAGAAGGAACTTCACCAAAGGGGTCCATGACAAAGTAAAGAACCCTGTGGCAGCAAGCACCCCAAGCATCCTCAGGGTCGCTGCCAACACAGGTTCTTAGATCTGCTTTGATAAAGGAAAGCAACTCAAAATGGGTTAACAAGCTTACTTTAATCAGTCAAACATATATCATTTACCTAGTTCAGGGGGAAAAGGTCAGCACCCCAAACTGTAGAATATACAGATAGAATTATCAAGACAGAAAAACATATCAAGTAGACAGTTTTCCAAACTGCAACCATTACATCCATACCAAACAACATCTGGGTTTTTCAAAGCCGGGGGGCTCAGGACAATGGCTTCCCAAAATCCAGATCAAATCACAGAACACTTCTCAAAGTGAGCCCCAAAACAAAGCTACACATCAGGGCTTATATAGCCTCCTGGCTCAGAGAATGTAACAACCTTCTGGACCCACTGGCCAATCAAGAAGTATCTACTGAAAAACAAGCCTCTTACCCCAGGCTCCAGGTGCACTTTAGCCTAGGGGCAGGGAAGATCTTTAAATTCACATTCCCATTTGTAGCAGCAAGCACCCCAAGTGTCCTCAGGGTTTGCCGCCACCACAGGTTCTTGGATCTGCTTTGTTAAAGGAAAGCAACTCAAAATGGGTTAACAAGCTTACTTTAATCAGTCAGACATATATGGTTTACCTTGTTCAGGAGAAAAAGGTCAGCACCCCAAACTTTAAAATATACAGACAGAATTATCAAGACATTAACAGATCAAGTAGACAGCTTTCCAAACTGTCCAACCATTACATCCATACCCAGTCAACATCTGGGTTTTTCAAAGCCGGGGGACTCTCAACAACGGCTTCCCAGAATTCAGATCAAATCACAGAACATTTCTCAAAGTGAGTCCCAAAACAAAGCTACACATCAGGGCTTATATAGCCTTCTCCTGGCTCAGAAAATGTAAAAACCTTATTGACTCACTGGCCAATCAAGAAGTATCAACTGAAAAACAAGCCTCCCCCACCCCAGGCTTCAGGTGCACATTAGCCTAGGGGCAGGGAAGATCTTTAAAATTTACATTCTTATTACATTCGGCCCCAAGATCTTTCATGCCCATAGCATAGACAATTTACTTTTGAATTAGCTCTAAACATTTCTTAGGTCACATTTTCAAAGTACTGAACTAAAGTTAGCAAAGTGGCCACTGGGCCTTAAACAAATACAAAGTACATATTCAGTTCAAAACAAGAGTTCAAATAAAGTTGGGGGGGGGCGGGGCGGTGTCCTTCCCCTCACACAGCTCCAGCCCCTGCTTCCAAGTACAGAGAGGGGGCTGGGCAACAAAACCAACAAGGTGGGGTCCTTGGGGGTCCAAGGCACTTCAGCCCACCCACCATAGTTACAAGTCCATCCTCCCCCTGGGTCCCAAACTGTGGGATGCAGCCAGGAAACACATTCAGTGCCCCTGCTTTGCTGCTCAGTTCTTATCTTTTCCTGTGGCTGAATTCCGAACTCCTGGGCTCCTTCTCCTCCCGCAGGCAGCAGCCGCTCCTGGCTTCTGCCCAGGTGCCAATGAAGGCAGCTCACCATTCCTGCTCTCAGCTCAGCGAAGTCCGCATGTAGGCAATTCTCTCCTGGTCCATGGCTCCACAGAGTCACAGCTACCACAACTGGGAAACAAACAATTATCCCAGTCCCCATACTTTCCTTTTACTCGGCAGATCCTGTTCGTGACGCCATTTTGTAGCAGCAAGCACCCCAAGCGTCCTCAGGGTTTGCTGCCAACACAGGTTCTTGGATCTGCTTTGTTAAAGGAAAGCAACTCAAAATGGGTTAACAAGCTTACTTTAATCAGTCAGACATATATCGTTTACCTTGTTCAGGAGAAAAAGGTCAGCACCCCAAACTTTAAAATATACAGACAGAATTATCAAGACATTAACAGATCAAGTAGACAGCTTTCCAAACTGTCCAACCATTACATCCATACCCAGTCAACATCTGGGTTTTTCAAAGCCGGGGGACTCTCAACAACGGCTTCCCAGAATTCAGATCAAATCACAGAACGTTTCTCAAAGTGAGTCCCAAAACAAAGCTACACATCAGGGCTTATATAGCCTTCTCCTGGCTCAGAAAAATGTAAAAACCTTATTGACTCACTGGCCAATCAAGAAGTATCAACTGAAAAACAAGCCTCCCCCACCCCAGGCTTCAGGTGCACATTAGCCTAGGGGCAGGGAAGATCTTTAAAATTTACATTCTTATTACACCATTACATTCGGCCCCAAGATCTTTCATGTCCATAGCCTAGACAATTTACTTTTGAATTAGCATTAACTATCATAGGTCACATTTGCAAGATACATAACTGAAGTTACCAAAGTGGCCACTGGGCCTTAAACAAACACAAAGTACATTGCATTACCACTTCAATTCAAAACAAGAGTCCAAATAAAGTTCTCTTGGGGGGAGGGGGTGTCCTTCCCCTCACACAGCTCCAGCCCCTGCTTCCAAGTACAGAGAGGGAGCTGGGCAACAAAACCAACAAGGTGGGGTCCTTGGGGGTCCAAGGCACTTCATTCCACCCACCATAGTCACAAGTCCATCCTCCCCCTGGGTCCCAAAATGTGGGATGCAGCCAGGAAACACTCAGTGCCCCTGCTTTGCTGCTCAGTTCTTATCTTTTCCTGTGGCTGAATTCCGAACTCCTGGGTTCCTTCTCCTTCCGCAGGTGGCAGGGGCTCCTGGCTTCTGCCCAGGTCCCGATGCAGGCAGCTCACCATTCCTGCTCTTATCTCAGCGAAGTCTGCATGCAGGCCATTCTTCTCTCCTGCTCCACGGCTCCACAGAATCACAGCTACCACAACTGGGAAACAAACAATTATCCCAGTCCCCATACTTTCCTTTTACTCTGCAGATCCTGTTCATGACGCCATTTTGTAACAGCAAGCATCCCAAGCGTCCTCAGGGTTTGCTGCCAACACAGGTTCTTGGATCTGCTTTGATAAAGGAAAGCAACTCAAAATGGGTTAACAAGCTTACTTTAATCAGTCAAACATATATCATTTACCTAGTTCAGGGGAAAAAGGTCAGCACCCCAAACTATAGAATATACAGATAGAATTATCAAGACAGAAAAACAGATCAAGTAGACAGTTTTCCAAACTGCAACCATTACATCCATACCAAACAACATCTGGGTTTTTCAAAGCCAGAGGTCTCTGGACAACGGCTTCCCAGAATCCAGATCAAATCACAGAACACTTCTCAAAGTGAGCCCCAAAACAAAGCTACACATCAGGGCTTATATAGCCTTCTCCTGGCTCAGAGAATGTAACAACCTTCTGGACCCACTGGCCAATCAAGAAGTATCTACTGAAAAACAAGCCTCCTACCCCAGGCTCCAGGTGCACTTTAGCCTAGGGGTAGGGAAGATCTTTAAATTTACATTCCCATTACAAACCTTATATACAAAAATTATAGTCCAGCTTCTTTTCCTGTACAAGCATTCTCTCTAGAGCATTGACAGAATAGCCATGGCTTGAATGCCTCCAGTGATGGGGCCACCACAGAATGGGCCCATTTAATTTTCAGACAGGGCTCCAGGACAGTCCTCTTCCCTCCATCTCTGGAGGACTGGGGTTTAATTTTCTGCATTCCCTTCCCTTTTGAGGAGCCCATTCCCACCCCTGCACAGGGCAGTTTTTGAGGGGTGTATTAATTTGCTGTTCCACCTTTAGCTACACTCTTCCTCTCACCACTGTTTTCCTTCTGTGAAATCATGGATTAGATGATCTCATCCAGCTTTGGCATTTCTCCTAAAGGACCACCAGGCTTTGTGAGATCCAAAGGGAAGTGGTCATTTTTACCCAATAGGGACATTAGGGAAGGCTTCCTGGAGCAAGTGATATTTTGAATTGAGTTTTAAAGGATAGGTAGGAATTCATTAGGTAAAGAGGAAGAAGAAGGAGGACGTTGTAAGCATTGAAAAGTGTAAGCATGGAGGAAGAGAAAAGAAAGGGATTTTTTTGGAGGGGACAGAACATTATGGAGGGAGTTAATACATGAAAACCTTGGGGAGTTAGGGGGATAACAAATTGTGGAAGACCTTAAATGCTAGGCAAACTCGTTTTACCTTTGTTCAGTGGGCAATAGGGAGCCACTGAAGATTTTTGAGCAAAGGAGTGACTTGACTGTTTTCACCTCCACCTCTATAACTACGGAGCTGGTCCTCTTCCCAACCAGCCAAGGCAAGAGGATGAATAACGCATTAAAACCATAAACTGCAAAGCCATGCTCATATTCTCATTGGGGATACAACATGTAAACCATGTACAAATGAGATAATCAGCAGGAAGGCACTAGAATTTAAGAGCAATCAGGAAAAGCTCCTCTGTGGAAGGTGGGATTTTAGCTGGGACTTGAGAGAAACTAGGGCAGCCAGGAGGTGGAGATGAGGGAGCATGCTGGAGCTGGGAAGAGCCAGTGAAGTAAATGCCAGAGCAGGGAGAAGAGTGTTACTGGGTGGTGATTAGTTATGAAGGGCTTTGAATATCTGACAGATTTTATGTTTTATCCTGTAGGTGATAGGGAGTCACTGAAGTTTATTGAAGGGAGGGTGTGTGTGGTCAGATCTTTGCTTTAGATCGTTGGGGGATGGACTGGAGTGGAGACAGGCTTGTGGCAGGGAGACCAGACAGCAGGCCATTACAGTAATCCAAGTGTGATGTGATGAGGGCCTGTAGAGGTGGAGGCAGTTTCTGAGGAGAGAAAGGGAGCATTTGTGAGAAGTTATGAAGGTGAGATCCACAGGACTTGGCAATGGGTGGGAAATGAGGGGTGAGAGGTGAGGAGTTGAGGATGATTGTGCGTCTGGGTGATTGGGAGCCTAGTGGTGTCTATGGCAGTGAGAGGGAAGTATAGAAGAGGAGAGGGTTTAGGGGAAAGATCATGGATTCAGTTTGGGGCATGTTGAGTTTTAGATGTCTAAACTATAGGACACTTTGAGATGTCCAGTGGACATTTGGAGATGGGAGACTGGAGGTCAGCAGAAAGGTTAGGCCTTAATAAGTAGGTTTGAGAACCTTCAGCATAGAGATGATTGAATCCATGGTCGTTGATGAGATCCATAAATGAAAAAGTAGGCATGGAGGGAGAAGAGGAGAAGGTCATCATCACCTCTTGTTAGGATTGTTGCAATAGCCTCCAATTGGGCATCTTCCCACTTCAAATCCCTCCTCCACACAGCTGCGGAGGCAACATCCCTGAAGTGCAGGTCTGATTGTCATTCCCTCTCCACCTCCCACCTCAATACCATATACCACTTGACAATCTCCAGTGGCTTCCTTTTTCTTCTAGGATTATATATAAACTCCTTTTTGGCTTTCACAGTTTTAAATTCTTTACAACCTTCACTAACCCTTTCTACCTTTCCAGTCTTCTTACACAACCCCACACAGCCTGTGATTCAGCCATATTGGCCAGCTTGCTGTTCCATACGCATGACATTCTATCTCCTGTCTGTGGGATTTTGTACTGGCTGCTCTCTGTGCCTGGAATAACCTCTCTGCTCACCTCTGCCTTCTGGAATCCCCTCTCTCCTTCAAGGTGCAGGTCAAGTGCTACCCTCAGCCTCTCCAGATGATCCCACCCCCATCCGTACACTGTGTGTGTGTGTGTGTGTGTGTGTGTGTGTGTGTGTTTCCTCCATTGGAGTGTAAACTCTTAAATAAATTTTGAATTTGTATCCTCAGAGTTTAGCACAAGGCCTGGCACATGGCAGAGGCTTAATGAATCTGCATTTCATTGTCTTCTGGAACCTTATGTGAAATAGGTCTTGGTTTGGGCCTCTCTGATTAATGAGAGAAGCTAGGTGGTGCTTAGGTGATAGAGCACTGGGCCTGGAATCAGGAAGACCTGAGTTCAAATGTGACCTCATAGATTTATTAGCTGTGTAATCCTGGGCAAGTCACTTCACCCTCTTTGCTTTACTTTCTTCATCTGTAAAATGAGTCAGAAAAGGAAGTGCCAGACTATAGCAGTATCTGTAACAGTAATGAAATTTGAAGATCCCTTTGTATTAGAAAGCTGACAGGTACTTAGCACCTAGTTTCAAATTAAGCCTCTGTAAAGAAACAGGAGGTATGAACCCTTGTTGCTGACATAACAGGAAGGGGCTGAACCTTATAGGAGGAGCTATATGTATATTAGGAAGAACACAAGCTGGACAGTGAGAACTTTTTGGGATAAGCATCGGGAGGCAGAGCAGCTACTGCCCAACTGAAGACCGGACTGAGAATCTAGAAGAACTGAGAAGAGAAATGAGAATTGGAAACTGGGACACAGTTTCTTGGAGCAAGCCACGTAGAGGCTGGATAAAATGATTTTGATTTTGACTTTGAGAACAGAACTTGTGGTGACGAGCTTCTTCAGAGAGCCAGCCAAACTCCTGCTGAGGGCTTCCAAGGACCGGCTGGGGCTGCTGAGGAGGGCTTCTGAAGGCCAGCCAGAGCTGCTAAGAGGAAGCATGACTGTGGTGTCACTACTGTGTCTGGCTGTTTTGGGTCCATGTTGATTTCACAGGCAGAAAGTGAGTTGAGATGATAGTGCTGACCATGTGTGTGAATATTGTTGTAATTCTGCTAAACTTGATGTGTGTAGATATTGTTATGGCTCTGTTAAGTTTTCTCTTCCCAGGAACAGATAATGTGAAGGACTTGAGGTGGGCAGGACACTGTGATCTCCAGTGTGGAGCAGGAATTGCACAGAAAGCTGGACAAGGAACCGGGAACTGTCTGCCTTTGAACCCAGATGACAGTTTGGTGGATCCAGATAGGAGCAACCTGCCTTGAGTCAAGATGAAAAGACTTCTCTGTGGATACTTAGTAGTGACTGATGAAATTGAAATTTAATTGCACTCCATGGGTGGAGGGCTTTGACTTTTGTACTTTGTGTCCCTTACCTCCTTAAGGATGATTGAATGATTGAATTGCTAAATGATTATACTTTCTTTCTTTTTTTTTTTGGAGGGTAATTGGGGTTAAGTGACTTGCCCAAGGTCACTCAGCTAGTTTTTGTGTTAAGTGTCTGAGGCTGGATTTGAACTCAGGTCCTCCTGACTCCAGGGCTGGTGCTCTATTCACTGCGACACCTAGCCACTCCAATTACACTTTCTTTAAGACTATATGACCACTTTGGTGAAAACTATGTGGCCATTTTAGTGATAAATTGTTGAATTGTGACATGATGAATACTTATTTTGATGTTCTGGGATAAGTTGTAACATTGTGAATGCTGTACTTCGATTTTCTGTTAATGTTTTGCTCTGATTTGTTATCGAACAGAGAGTTCACTATACTGTGTAATCAGAATCTTAAAAGCTGTTCATAGCAGCAGTCCTCTGGAAAGCTGCTCGTGCTTGGCTTTACAGGATCTTTGCCAAGAAAACCCAAATGTGGTCATGAAGAGTCAAACACAACTGAACAACATCTGACTAATGAGGCAAACTCAGGAAAGAGAGTTAAAAGGATTTTTTTTTTTTTAGCATATGAAGGCAGCTAACTGTGTCTGGGGCTGCTCCCCACTCCCCAGTTTGAGCTGCCCACTGCTTTTTACAGACCGGAGTAAACATCCTCCACATCAGGGCAAAGGTATTTTGATTGGTACCTGTAATTATGAGGAGATGAGATTCGTGCTGCCTCATTACAGCATCACAGGGAGGTGGGATTTGCTGGCAGCTGTCCCATACAGGCCAGTGCCACTGCCCACAGTCTGATGTCACAAGGTCACTCACATTCCCGCTTTGCCAGTGGCTGACTTTCCATAACAATCCCCCATTTCGTGCTAACTGTGCTCATGGTGCAGCACCACAATTGGACCTACATCCTTCCTCCATCCTTACTCGCATCATCCTAACCTCTGCTGCTTGTAATTTGGAAGTTGTCTTGGGTATCAGTTCTCTGCACCAAGGGAGGCGTTGTAAACACAAGCAACGCATAATCCCTCTGAGGACACACAAGAGAAAACCCACAAACACACATTTCAGCCGTAAGAGATTTGAGAGCCCAGAGGTTGCCATAGAAGCTGTCAGGAACCAAGGGGAGCACTCCTCTTCTAGAAGAGCCCAACCCCTCCCCTCTCTGCCAGAGGAGATCTGGAGTCAGTCCCTTTTGTAAGGCCAAAGCCCTAAGGGCAGGGACCTTAGTATTAATGGTCTTTCCCTGTGCCTGTGGCTTCATTAGAAAATATTTGCAAACATTTGTTCATTTTATTCAGGAGCATCAAACTTTGACCTGTCCCATACATAGGTAATACCATGGAAAAGGTGCATTCGGTCTCACTCACTAAGGGGGAAGCACAGCAGAAACCTGGGTGGTGGCTTGCTTGCTTCACAAGTGTGTGCTAGGAGGCAGGGTAGGTGTGGGCCAAAAGGCACTCACCCTAACTCCCACCGGCTTGCCTAATTTGAGGGGAGCCAGTGATACCCTTTTTTGATTACCCAGGAAATAAAATCCCTTTGAGCCTATCCTAAAAAAGAAAATCATTCCTGTGTTCCAGGTCTTACAGTTAAAAAAAAATTCCCAGAAGTCTCTTTCCATTCTGAATGGTCACATTTCATTTCAGGGGTGGAGAATAATTACATCCCTTTTGTCATCTCATTTCCTGTCCTTGTGTCCCATTTTGCTCATAACACAGAACGATTGGCCTAACAATATGTTGAAAGCTTGGGGGGAAGAGGGGCAGGTTGAGAATTGTGAAAAGTTAGTGATCTTTTCCTAATTAAAAGTGAATGGGGGGCGGCCAGGTAGCACAGCAAGTAAGAGCACTGGCTCCAGTGTTGAGAAGACCTGGAGATCAAATCCCAGGCTCAGACACTTAGCACCCACCCAGAAACACCTGGCCGTGTAACCTTGAGCAAGTTACTTAACCCCGATTGCTTAAAAATATAAAAAAAAAAAAGTGAATGGGTAGGGGTGGCTAAGTGGCGCAGTGAGAAAAGCGCTTGCCCCGGAGTCAGGAGGACCGGAATTCGGTTCTGGTCTCAGACACTTAACAAACACACACACACACACACACACACACACACACACACACACACACACAAAATAAACTGGTCGTGTAACCTTGACCAAGTTACTTAACCCCAATTGCCCTCCAAAAGGCAAAAAAAAAAAAAGTGAATGAGTGTCAGTTGGTTATAGAAACCTATCTTACCCTACAGGAAAGTAGGAGGGGAAGGGGGTGGGTGATAGAAGGGGAGGTAAAAGACCAGCAAAACACTTTTGAGGATGGACAGGGTGAAAGGAGAGAGATGAATGGGAAAAATAGGATTGGAGGGAAATACACAGTAATCATAACTATGAAAAAATGTTTACAGCAAGTTTTTCTGATAAAGACCTCATTTCTCAAATATAGAGAGAACCAAGTCAAATTTGTAAAAAATAAGAGTCATTCTTTAATTGATAAGTGGCCAAAGGTTATGAACAGGCAGTTTTTAGATAAAGTAATCAAAGATATCTGTAATCATATGAAAAAATGCTCTAAATCTCTATTGGTTAGAGAAACGCAAATTAAAACAACTCTGAGCTACCACCCCAAACCTATCAAATTGTCTAATATGACAGAAAAGAAAAATGACAAATATTGCAGTGGACATGGGAAAATTGAGACACTAATGCACTGTTGGTGAAGTTGTATACTGATTCAAGTCATTCTGTAGAGCAATTTGGAACTATTCCCAAAGGACTATAAAATCATGCATACCCATTGACCAAGCAATAACACTACTAGGTCTGTATCCAAAAGAAATTAAAAAAAAAAAAAGAAAAAGATCTAAATGTACAAAAATGTTTATAATTGCTCATTTAATGGTGGCAAAGAATTGGAAACAGAGGGGATATTCTTCAGTTGGGTAATGTCTGAACAAGTTATTGTTTATGGACTACTGTTGTGCTATAAGAAATGATATACAGGATGCTCTCAGAAAAACCTGGAAAGACTTATATGAACTGATACAAAGTGAAATGAGCAGAACAAGGAGAACATTGTACACAATAACAGCAATATTGTACAATGATCAACTGTGAATGACTTAGCTATTCTCAGCAACTCAATGATTTGAGACAATTCTGAAGGATTTATGATGAAAAATACCATCCATCTCCAGAGAAAGAACTGATAGAGTCTGAATGCAGATCAAATCATGCTTTTCCTCTACTTTATTTATTTTTTCTTGTTTTTGTTTTTGGTTTGTGTTTTCTTTCACAACATGACTTACATGGAAATATGTTTTGCATGACCACACATGTCTAACCTTTATCAAATTGCTTGCCATCTCAGTGAGGAGGGAATGAGAGAGAGAGGATTTGGAACTCAAAACTTAAAAAAAATGAATGTTAAAAATTGTTTTTACATATAATTGGAGAAAAAATTAAATATTAAATCAACATTAAAAAAAATGAATGAAATGAACTCATTTTCCCAGCCCATGGCAGTATAGTACAATTTATAGTACCTAAGTTTGCCTAATTGATAACAAGATAATAATTACACAAGTCTTGGATATCTTCTCACATGCCCACCAGGGGCATCTCTTCCCCCAAGGACAAAGGGGAATAGTTGGCCCAGTTAAAATCATGACTGACATGTTTGATCAAACAAACACGTGTTGGGCATAAAGTTCAAAGAGGAAAAGCATAGTAGGTAACAAGAGAGAGATTAGGTCCTAATTATCAGGTTCAAAAAAAGAAGTGGTTAAAGTCCACTGATTGGTATTGGGGGTCCCTTTTCAGTTTAACTCAGTCCAGGGGTTGATCAGATTAATTTTTTAAAAATCTTTCTCTGCTAGACTGAGGTCAATCCTAGCAGGCTTCACATGGGAGTGATGTATCCAGGTTGTCTGCTCAGCAATTTTGGTGGCAGTATGACTGGTCAGCAGGATCTGGAAAAGCCTCTATCCAATGACTCAGTTGGTCTCTGCACCCAAAAATAGATCTGTGTTGTTGTTCAGTCTTTTTCAGTCATGTCCACCTCCACATGACCCCATTTGGAGTTTTCTTGGCAAAGATACTGGAGTGGTTGCCATTTCCTTCTCCAGCTCATTTTACAGATGAGGAAACTGAGGCAAATAGGGTTAAGTGACTTGCCGAGGGACACACAGGGTCTCAGGCTGGATTTAGACTCAGATCTTCCTGACTCTGGGTCTGGAACTCTATCTGCCATCTAGCTGCCCGCAAAACATATTTGTAGCCCATAAGATTTTGGCAGTTCAATAAAGTCAACATGTGATTCTTCAAATGGTAGGGGCAATTAAGTCAATCTGTGGGGTTTCAGACATTAGGGTTGCCCATTTTTTTTCCTTTTTTGTGACAGTTTTCTTCCTGAGGAGTTAAACTGTTGACAAAAATTGATGGCTAGAGACCATATGATGGACTTCTGTATAAAAACCATGGGCAATTTGCTACCAGCAAACTTGTGATACAAGGACCTTGGTTCCTATATTGGCATCAGTCCAAGTAGAAATGATAGGCAGATTTCAGAATAGCTATCACATCCATCAAAACAGAGAACTAATAAAACAAACAAAATTACAATAGGGTAAATAAAGTTACCCAATATCACAATAGCTTTAGGGGTGTCAAGTCCTTTGGTGGCATCCATGATCTTTAGGAGTCTAGTAAATACCTCCCATGAATCTCACAAATTCATGTGCATGGGGCAGGCAGGTGTGTGGAGGTCTTTCCTCGACCATTCCCAGGTCACTTGGGGAGATTCTCTAGGGAATGCTGCTAAAGTCTGCTAGTGATAAAACTTAGTACAATTTAGTAAAACAAAATCTAAATTAGATTGGTCTTTCAGTAATTAGTTCATGTGGTGAAATCAGTTCTGATTTTATGGATCTAATCTCTCTAATATTATTATTAACAGAGCTATAGAAAAACACCAAATTAGGAACCTATAATTCACCTAAAACTGCAGAGAATTTCAGTTTTTACATAGCACTTGCAATGCCGTGTCATACTGAAGGAAGAATCTCAAGAGGGATCCATGAGGGCCTGACTTAGAAAATGAACCTTTCTGTTCTTTAATATTATCAGTCTTCAAAATTAGGAAAATGATGATTTAAAATTTTCTTTACAATTATTAATACAATTTTATATATACAATCCCTAATCCAATGTTTAGAACTTATCACTAAAATATACTCAAAGTCTGAATTTTCCATTAGAAACATTTGAAGGGCAATCATTTATATATATCCTATGCCTCAGATTTCTAATGATCTAATCTTGTTGCTTTTTCAAAGTTTACTTTAAAAAAAGTTTATTCCTTTCTATCAAAAATATATATATTATCCTCATATCATCCTGAAAGAAGAGATACTTCAAGGATGTAATCTTATACTTGAATATATAGCTATTAGCAAGGGGATGGCAAGCCTAAGAACTCATTTACTTAGTCACTTAGGATATGGAGTTGACCACAAATCCAGATTAAAAATAGTAAGATCTTTCATACATGCATCCTATTAGAGTAACTTAGATGTTTTAGTATCAATCTATTAATTAATAGATTTAGTATTGCAAAAACAAAACTTCTACTGTTCATCTGCCCTGATCATAGAAATTTGCTATGAAGGAAAAAGGAAGGACATAGTCATGACAATGTCAAACCTGTTCCTTCAAAGGCATGGATTGACCTGACATAAGCCATAACAAGGGAAAAAAAAAACTCCCTTAGCTCTGTTTGATTCCAGGCAAAAGCCATAATTAACAGCTAATTGCAGAGCAAAATTCTATGTTATTCACATATTTCACATAATTCGCAATTATTCACATCATGTCCAGGCTCAGAATTTACCAGGCAGGAAAATTTTCTCATTCAGAAAGGAAATATCACAAGCAGGAAACTGAGTCAAGAGGCTCTTACCTTTGTCTACCCAAGGTTGAACCCTCAACTTTCCCAGGCACAGACATCCACCTGTAGTCATTCTCAGACTGCACTCCCTTTGGACAGCATATGGCATGTCCTTGAATGGTGAACTATTGAATTAAAGACAATTTAGACAATAATACCTGAAATCAAAACTCAGAATAATATCAAATTATAGTCCCAAAAGATTTGACTTCAAACAGCAAAATTTCATTAATCACAGCCTGGGGCTAGAATATTATTATTATCTTTCTTACATGGAAATAACAATTTGAAATGAATACATATAAGGACATCTCATTTATCCTTTATTCATAAATTAAGAACAATCATAAACTTCAGTTTCACAGATATGGTAAATATATGATAGGTCACTCAAAACCCCAGAAAATGCTGACCACAATAAGCCCTTGATTGGTTTTACTCATTAACTCCAAAGGCAAACGTGAAATCTTTGCAGTTATTGTCTTTTGTTATTAAGTAGGCTCAAAGATGTACCTTCAATACATACAATTCATTAACAGGTACAATTACTAATTTTCATAAATTATGGTGAAATAAACTCAGTTAAAATTTCCTCTTTATTATAAGCAAACAACTTGTAAGTCTGCCATTTTGACTCTGAGTCGTTCTAATTTCTCAAACTTTATTACTTTACAATTTTACAACATACCATCAGCAAGGTTGATAGGATCTCACAACTCTTCATGAATAGGAAGTCCTAAAAACTTCACAGATAAGGACAACTTAAGAGGTCTTTGTTACCTTTGCCACCAAACAATAAGCTATTTTTATTATATATTTTTAAAAACAAAATATGCCCAATGAACTATTTAATAGTTTTCAAACATTTTGACCACATTCTTTTGTAGCTCAATTCATAATCAAACCCCATCCAGATTAAGAGAGAGGTTGCCTTTCTAATGATATAATTATAATGCTCTCTGAGTACCATTTTTCAAGTCAGCAGCATTTCTGATATGATTTCCCAAAACTCAAAATACAATTTTTTTTAGAAACACAATAATAGCATGTTTTTAAAACATGAAATTACCAGTCAGATGACATCAATTCAGTTGAATGCACTCCCAAATTACCTTATGTAGAAAATTATTCATTTTAATCACTTTTGGCATTCTATACTGATTACATTTGAGACTAATATGGAGTATTTTTGATCCAATTATACCTTTAACAAAACTTACTTTTGCAGTTTCTAAACATATCGCTGTAATGACAAATAACAGGTGTCTTTTACATTAATGCCTAATTTCCTCAAGTTACTCCATACTGCAAATATATATTTAGACTGGCCAGCAACAGCTCCAGCTTGCAGGGACAAAGGCCTGTGGGGGCAGGGCAGAGGTGACCCTGGGAGTGGGGATGGTGGTCCACTTGGCAATTTATTCTTCATAGGGGCCCCTGTTGATGATCTGTAGGATGTCCCCTCATTTTTCCTGCAAATTCTATTAAAGTTCCCTCCCTTTAACAATAACGCATCCTGGCTTCCTTTACTGTGGTCACCATCATTTTTGCTTTCTCAGACTTACTTTCTTTTTAATGACAAAAGTGGTTCTTTTTTTTTTTTTTCCTTTT
The DNA here is from genome assembly GCF_028583685.1 of Petaurus breviceps papuanus. Lineage (NCBI taxonomy): Eukaryota > Metazoa > Chordata > Mammalia > Diprotodontia > Petauridae > Petaurus > Petaurus breviceps. The sequence continues at coordinate 791,353 of NW_027187393.1, forward strand.
TGGAGGGGGGAAGGCAGGGCAAATGGGGTTAAGTGACTTGCCCAAGGTCACATGGCTAATGTTACCATGTTTCCCCGATAATAAGACCTATCCTGAAAATAAGCCCTCCCCTTACTGTGTAAGATTCCTCTAAAATAAGCCCTCCCCCGAAAATAAGCCCTATTGAGATTGCTACTGTAGTGAAGGTGATCCTCTGCGCTACACGCTACATTAAGGTACCCTCTGTATGCACCGTTCCCCCCCCCCCCGGGGAAACGCACGCTGTGCTCCAAGCTGCATCCAATCAGAGCTGCAGCAGTGAGCACGTCATCCTGTTCTTCCCCAGTGATTTGCTTGCTGGCACCATTGAGAGCAGTGCCACAGAGGAGAGCTGAGGCAGGACAACATAAGCCCTCCCCTGAAAATAAGCCCTCTGGTGTTTTTCTTTCCAAAAAAATAATAAGACAGTATCTTATTATCGGGGAAACACGGCAAGTGTCTGAGGCAGAATTTGAACTCGGGTCCTCCTGACTCCATCACCAGTGCTCTATTCACTGCTCCACCTAGCAGCCCCAAAAGTACTTCTTAAGGGTGCCAACGTCTTTGTTTTTGAGAAACGAGGATTATATGGACTTGGTAATGAGGAACAGTCTCATAAGGTTTGAAAGTCAACCCACAACACCAATAATCCATTTGCCTAGACTCTAGTTATTCAAATTTAGTTTTTATCACACAAAAGCTGACAATAATCAAAGGTACTTGTATTTATCTGGCTAAATCGTTTCCTACGATTATCTAAGTATTGAGTCCAGTCCAAACTGAGCTCTACCATTCAAGGAAACCTCAGTTGAATGGGAAGTTTTCCCTTATGCCAAGCTTTTAACAGCTTGCCTAAGCAAGAGTCAGTAGGAGGTTTAATCTTAACCTGATCCCATATAGAAAGTGGTATGTCCTTGCCTTGTGGCAACATAATGTTGGGCAAGACCATCTCCACTACTTCCCTGTCCTTTCCATGCACTGGCCACAAATTTTCTTCTGCCCAGATGAGAAAGAATCAGTTTTAGGTTTGAAACTGATTTCTCTTTATCCTTCCTGAGTTTGGGGAGTTTAATTCTCTAACCACTTCGTGGCTGACTGACTACCAGGGGAGTCCACTCTAACCCCTGTGATTGGACAAAGGTCCTAGTGCCTACTGCAGAGCCAGACAGTGGGCTCAGCTAGTGATAGCCATTTGAGGGAGTGGCTCCTGCCTGGCTCAGTGTATTGTTAAAGAAATCTTGGTTTAGCTGTCTCCTTGATTAATAAGGCAAACTCAGGAAAGCTAAAAGTATTTTATTTGGCACACCAAGGCAACTAACCCAGTTGGGTGCAGCTAGACCCATTTTGAATGTGCTTCTTTTTATAGACAAGAGTAAACATCTTCCATATCCCTCATTGAATCATTATAGGAAGATGAGATTAGTACATGTCTACAAGCCATCTTATATAGGCTAGCTGCCCCATACCTAAACTTTAAAGGTCATGAGATCACTCAGATTGACTGCACTGGTGGCTGACTTTGCACAAACATGTGTGTGTGTGTGTGTGTGTGTGTGTGTGTGTGTGTGTGTGTGTGCGTGTGTGTGTGTGATGGACCCCTCTGGCATCTCTCAGACTCCTCACAGAACCTCACAGAGTCTTTGCAGCTATGGGGAACTTGCAGCCTTGAAGCCACATGTGACCTTCTAGGTCCTCAAGTACAACCTTTTGACTAAATGCAAGTTTTACAGAATGAATCCTTTTATTAAGGGATTTGTTCTGTGAAGTTTGGATTCACAGGCCTCAGGTTCCCCACACCTGCCTCAGAATAATGTTTTTAAATGCTTAAAATAAAATAGGATCACAAAGGAAAAATAGTTATTAAAATAGTTATCAAAATATTAAAAGTCACTTTCATAGACCTTAGGACAGCAACTCCTATCCTTGAGCCAAGGCAGAAAATAAGGATTCTGAATTGTTAAAATGATGCCTGTCTTGCTAAGTTTCCTTGCAGTCTTGGTTCAGGTCCTTGACAGGATTTCACAGGTTTCTCAGAAGCTCCATCCTGACAGAACTGGGCCTCCTGCTCACAGTGACTTCTGCTCTGTCCATATTCTTCTCCCTTGACACGAAGGGGTGGGGTAGGATGTGATTGAGGGAACAGATGGGGTGAGACGTCTCAAAACTGGAAGGAAGCTCTGAGGACATTAACCCTCCACAACGTCTCTGACAAGTAGTCATTCACCCTTTGCCTGAAGACCTTCTGTAATAAGAGCCCTATTATTTTTGTACCTTCTTTGAAGGGAAACAACCTATTCCACTTTCAGACAGCTCTGACTGGGTAAATTGCACATTACCCATTGACTTCTTGGGGAGCTGAATTAAATCAACAAGCATTTATTAAGTACCTATTACATGCTAAGGACTGTTCTAAGCAATGAAAATGAAGAAAGGCAAAGACAGACAATTCCTGCCCTCAAGAAGCTTATAGACTGATAGGGGAAATGAGAGCAGAAATCTACCTTCTGTACAACTTTCCACCTACTATTCAGAGCTTTGTGCTCTGAGGCCAAGCAGAGTAAACTGAACTCCTTATTTCCATGGCCATCCTGGAGGTCCTTGACCTCCATGTTTATCATGTTCCCACTTCTCATATTCATCTTTGTATGTGCACTGCCTCTAGTCTGCGTGGCATGGTCTTTAGTCCTCCTCCTCATCTTGGTTGCCTTCTGGACCTCTGTATCTTCAATATTCTTCCTAAAACTCAGTGCCCAGAATCAGAAACAATACTTTGGGGATGGGGAAAGGGGCCGAGTGGAGAATACTGAAGTTATCATCCATACCATTCTGGATGCTGTCCCTCTCAATGCAGACTAAGATGGCAATTAATGTTTTGTGCTGCCATGCCTACTGTTGACTCACATCAAACTTGTGGCTGACTAATCCCAATGTCTTTTCCTCATGAACTATTGTCTAGTTGCACCAACCCGATTAACAACAATTTTCCCATATTTGTCTTCCCTGATGCTCAGGATGGGGTGTGAGAGAATTCAATTGGCCAACAGGATGAGGTCCTCATGTTATAGGAGGGATAGTTGAAAGAACTGGGAATGTTTAGCTCAGGAAAGAGATTACAGAGGGGAACCAGACCTCTAAGGTTGCTTCCATCTAAGAAGATGACACTATGGCATGAGAGCTTTTAAGGATTTGACTGATGTCACGTGGAAGAGGGATTAGACTTGTTATCTCTGAAGTTTTCTTTGTTGTTTTAGAGGGGGAAAGCAAGGCAGTTGGAGTTAAGTGACTTGCCCAAGGTCACACAGCTAGTTAAGTGTCAAGTGACCAAGGTCGAATTTGAACTCAGGTCCTCCTAACTTCAGGTTTGGTGCTCTATTCACTGAGCCACCTAGCTGCCCCTGACTTGTTATCTCTGACCCCACAGTGGGTGCGGAGCTGCAAGAAGGCAAATTTAGATTGATATAAGGAAAAACTTCCTAATAATTAAAATTGTCTTAAAATAGGATAGGCTGCCTAAGGAGGTAGTGAGTTCCCCCTCACTTGAGGTTTCATAGTCCATAGATTGAGAATTACAAGTGACCCCTGAGGTCCTGGCCAACCAACTCCCTTGTTTATTTCTTGTTTTACACTTTTATTAAAATACCTATTTACCCACAGCATGCCATTAAACCGAAACAAATTTATTTTTTCTTTATGAATGATAAATTTAATAAATAGATTTATATGTCTGAGTGAATATACTTCAAACATATTTATATATTATAGACAAAAACAAAAATATGTTAAAACACATAGGTGTATGTTAATATATAACATAAAGATACTTTTAATACATATATATGTGTGCAAATATATTATAGATATATAATTGATTTACTGTATTATAGATATGATAGATATATATGTTAAACACATATACACATGCAATATACACACATACAATATACAATATGGTTATATACCATATATGTATACATGTATACACGATAAATTTTATATGTATATAGAATATGCATTTTACACATTTTATAGATATGTAAATATACATTTGGATATTATCCATTTATTTGTATATAAATTTCTATTGATGCCTTTTGTTTTCATATTACATTCATTTCCCACTCCTTTCCAGATTGAATTCTCCCTTATGACAAAGAAAAACAAGCAAAAACCTTGGCTATAGAAATTAGGTCCAAGAATGCATGCTATATTCTGCCTAGCAGCCCTCTGCCTCTTGAGGGCTAGTTAATGTTGAGGAATTCCTCAGACCAGACAGCCTAGGATCCCCTGGGAGGATGATAAGTTCCTTCCACTGATATCCCTTTGACTGGAGGTCAAAAATCTTGAGACCAGACTAGGAGATAAAAAAGTTTAATTAGCACCAACTAATGTGCAATTGCCACAGTGGCATGCAACTCTGCAGAACAGAAGACACACACTTGTATAGGATTTCACACAGCTTTTTGGTAGGTGGCAAAAAAGATCCTGTCAGGTGAGGCTGCTTAACTACTTTCCTTACTTGGGAGTTTGAGTGACAGGGACCGGATGGCAGGTGACGTAGGTGGAGGGGAGGAAGAATATCTTAATTTTGGAATAATCTGATTTAACATTAACCACAACATCTCTGACAAGTAGTCCCAGATCCTTTGCCTAAAGGTCTTCTGTAATGGGAATCAAGTCTGTTCTGGGTAGGAGTGTTTGCTATAGTTAACCTCATCAGGTCATCAGAAGGCAGAGGAGAGATGTTGTAACAGCAAGTACCCCAGCATAGGTGGCTGCCAACACATATTCTTAGATCTGCTTTTCTAAAGGAAAGCAATTCAAAATGGGTTAACAATCTTACTTTAATCAAACATATATCATTTACCTAGTTCAGGGGAAAAAGGTCAGCACCCTGAACTTCAAAGAATACAAACAAGTTATAAGCAGAAGTTACAAGCAGACAGAGAAACAGATCAGCAGACAGGCTTCTAGCTGAATAAAATTATTATACTGAAGTTAGTATGAGAAGGAATAAAAACAGTTTGAATAACTTAGGTCTTAACTTTCCAAAAAGATTAGGATACTCTATAGAACTCTATAATCAGAGGGACAAAAAGCATCTTGATGTCCATTTAGACAACACGATTCTTTCTTGTTCGGTCTTGGGCTCAACTGTCTACTTCATGAAGTCAATTGTTTCTGGAGAACAGTTTCCCTTTGAAATTCAGAGTCAAAAAGGGTCTGTCCTAGACCACATATTGTCACCTTTGTCTGCTTATACTGCAATAGACTTTTCTGCCTTGTTTCTAGGGCAGGTTACTAGAAGTATTTCTTCTAGAAGATCCATTTTCCAGATTCCAAGTAATGCAATATACTTGTGGATATTCCTATGTAAAGCTGTTTAAATCTGTCAGTGATAAGACTTTGTATGATTTGGTAAGTTTTGACAAAACCTAATTGCATTGGCCTGCTAATAATTACTTCATGTGATGAAAGTCAGTGCAAACCTTATGCAGTTAATCTTATCAGATCTGTAGGGGGGAAAACTCATCAAATCAAGGTACCTAAAACTCATCTAAAATTTTTTGAGTTTCAGTATTCATATACCATGCTCTTTCCAATTTGCTTAAACTATGTAAATATGTCTATAAGTTAGACAAAGAATTCTTGACCATAAAATGAGTCCTTCTTTCTTTTGATATCAGAAAACGATCTCAAATAGGAAAAAAAATAACAAAGTTTCCTATTAAAACAATTTTCCTCAAAGCCTGTCTACTTGGGCTTTGATATGGAGAGGCATCTGTGGATATTTGAATGAACCTGAAGGAGGTTCAGAACTTTGCTTTAAATCTTTTTCAGTCACATTCATTATTACTTACAGATCAAATATAAAACCATTCTAGGATGATTACCTTCATTTCCTTTTTTGTCACTTTTTTTCATTGGCATAACAGTGGAGATTCTAAGGCTACTAATATGATTGCAACTATCATGACTCCTTCAAATATAGTTATCCCCTCCACATCATGATGTCCTCCATTGTGGTGTTGACATGTTGTGGGTCAGCATAAGAAATTAAATGGAAATGTTTGGGAAGTTTCATGGAAGCTGCAGACAATATGCAAAGGCCAGCAGATGACACAGAAAAAGTTTAGGAACTCAGAAATGCATAAAAAACAGTGAACATTTTGGGCCTCCCATCACCTGAGAAAAGTCTAAAACCTGGATTGACCAGTCAGGAGAAAGACATTTTTGACCCAGTCTGATATTTTGCACGCTCTTTGCTTAGCTCTCTGAGGGAACCCCAAATGCTCCTTCCTGTGTCCGCAACTACGAGGATCAATGAAGCTGACCAGGAGCATTTTTCTGTTTATGGCTACCAAGGACAAGGTGCCTTGAATTGGACACTCTAAATAATGGGACTTTTCTTATGTTATGCTATGTTATCTTATGTCATGTTAATGATAGAAGAAACACAGACATTCTGGAACTATAATTTCAATGAACACTTTGACACTTCTCACATTTCATTGTATTTATGAATCTATCCTAGTAAGAAATTCCTTTCTCATATTATGGTTAACACATATGGATTCTGGGTTGACACAGGCATGAGTTAGGATGGCTCTAAGTGTATAAAGGGCAGCTTGCTTACCTCTGAGTTCAGAATTATTTTATGACTCATGCAATGCATGATTCTCTGGTTTAATGAGAATAAATAAGCATGTTATAGCACATATTCAGCCTGATTCTGTTTGTTCTTGCAGCAGCACGTACCCTAGCATATCCAGGATGGCTGCTAGCACAGGTTCTTAGATCTACTTTCCTAAAGGAGAACAACTCAAAATGGGTTAACAATCTTACTTTAATCAATCAAACATATATCATTTACCTAGTTCAGGGTGAAAAGTCAGCACCCTGAACTTCAGAGAATACAAACAGAAGTTACAACAGAAAATAACACAATTTAGCAGACAGGGCTTCCAGTCTGACTATTACATACAGATGTATAGTTAGTTACCAGAGAGGGAAGCACCAATATCTGGGTTTTCAAAGCCAGGGGGCTCAACGGCTGCCCAGAATCTCATCTGGCCAAATCACACAACTCTTCCCAAAGTGAGCCCCAAAGCAAAACCTCATATCAGGGTATATATAGCCTTCTCCTGGGTCAGAGAATGTCACAACCCTCTTGACCCACTGCCCAATCAGAAAGTAACAAGGCCTGGGTATTCCTGAAGAATAAGCCTCCCTCCACAGGCTCCATGTGACCACATTCAGCCTATTAGGAGGCAGAGTATATTTTCAAGTCAGAGAAGGTTCTCAGATTCACTTAAGCCTCTCAAGGGGCCAAGAGGCAGGGAAGATCTTCAGATTCCCATTGAAGTTCTTGAACAAACTTGATAAGGTGAATCCCATTCTGTTTGTTCTTTGTACAAACCATCAGTGAAGGGGAACCCCATTCTTTTTTTCTTAGGACAAACCTTCCACTAAGGGGGAAACCAATTCTGTTTGCTTCTTTGGACCAAACTTTGGTAAATGGTTGACAGTAGTATCATATAATATCAACCCGAATTTTACAATACTGTAAACACTTCACAAAAGAAAAGAAAAAAAATCAGACTTCTTCTCTGGTATGAAGGGAGGGCTAAAACATTTTACATGGATTTTCCAGATTTGGGGGGTAGGAGTACCATGTCCCTAACCCCATTCATGTGGAAGGGATAACTGTATATTCTTTTATATACTGGTAAACATTTGGAAGACAAGCCCATATATCCTACTTCTCAAGTGAAAATAGTCTAATCTTGTTGCCTTTTTCAAAGTAAGGTTTAAAGAATCAGAGCTTTTGTGTCTTCAGTATTTCCTCCCTTTGAGGATATATTTTATTCTAATATCATGGGAGAGGAAGGGTTATTTAAACAGTAATAATGTGAGACTGTAATGACATAATCTTATTCGTGAATATAACTATTAAAGCAATGTATGAGGAAACCGCAAATCCAAGAACTGATTGGTCTTAGATATCTAGGTTAAGAGGTTAAGACAAATAATGCCCACAAATTCAGAACTGTGTGGATAGAAGCAATAGGGTCTTTTATACCTGCATCCCATTATAGTAGGCTTAGTGATTCCAGGTGATTGGAGCAATAAGATTATAAAGCATATGCAGTTCTCTTATAATGGACAGAGAAATTTGTCAGGAAATGAGGGAAATGGTTTTATAAAGCTCTCTCAGTTCTGTTTAACTTTAGGCAAAAGTCATACATGCCTTTTGGAACATCCAGGCTCACAATCTACAAAGCGGGGATTTTCCTGTTCAGAAAGGAAATATGTGATGGGGAAACTGAGTTGAGGGTCCTATTATTACCTTCAGAAAGTCGTCTTCTTAACTTTCCCAGTCATTGCCATCCACTTGTAGCATTTTTAGATGACATTCCCTTTTAGCAGCTCTTGGCATTTCTTCTTGAATGTTGGACAACCTCAAACAATTTAATAATATGAATAGTTATACCTGGATTCAAACTCAGAGCAAGTCAAATTACAATCCCCAAATATTCCATCTCACTTAGCGAGTTTCACTGCTCACAATTTAAGAACAGAGTACAACATTTCCGGAGTTAACAGTAATGTCAGTAAGTTCATAATGAATGACAAGTAGTAAAAATATTTGTTCTTGTGTACTTAAGAGTATTCAAGTTCTTTCTTAAGCTTCCAGGTTTGCAGTTTAAAATACCCTAATGTGAAAAAAAATCATTATAAATTAATAATAACATTCTGAAGTTTTATTCATAAAGTAAATCCATGAGTTCACTCAAAATCCAAATAAACTGGCTTCATTTGGCCGGAATATACTAATGGACTGCACACTAACCTATAGGTCCACAGAGGTGGGGAACCTGAGGCCTCAAGGCCATATGTGGCCCTCTAGGTCCTCAAGTGGGCCCTTTGCCTGAATCTAAATTTCATGGAACAAATCCCCTTAATAAAAGGATTTGTTCTGTAAAACTTGGGGTCAGTTAAAAAGTCTCACTTAAGGACCTACAAGGCCACATGTGGCCTCAAGGCTGCAGGTTCCCCACACCTGCCCAGGACAAAAGGGAAATGTATGGGGTTTTTTTAAACTTTGATTTGATGATTCAAAATTGACTCAGACATAATGCTGATATATACCAATTAAATGAGTTACAATTTTATACAATGAGTTGCTAGAGATTTCATAAGAATCAGTAACCATACAATTCACAATATAAATCACTTTTATACCATATAACCAACTTTTAATTCATTCCCCCTTAGGTTGGGAGTATTTGACAGAGGTACAGGATTTTAGTTCTTTGGTAAGCCAAATTAAAAAGTCTTAAAATTATCTCTATTTTCAGGGTAAAATTTACAAAACTCATTTACATGCCCCTCCCAGTAGTTTCGTTCACTGAGCAGAGAAGGGCTTATCGGTTTATCATCTTACCAGAGTGCAAAAATTTAGAAGGTTTGGCAAAATCTCACAAAGTTTTGTAATGACAATGAACCGCTTCAAGGTATTAAGTTAACTTTGACAAACCAGAGGACACCCATTTTAAATGCTTCAGACAGCCTTTAACCAGAAGGGCACACTGCCTCAAGTTATAAATCATAGCATTCAGACCAAATAAAAGGAGCTAACTCCCTAAAACTGCATTTGTAAAAGCATCATACTCTAGGTATCATCTCATAATTCAACAGTGCTTTTATACAAAGATATCACAAAATCTCATGGAAGAAATGCATAAACACAATACTAACATAATTTTTATCATGAATCATGCTTTTGGAACAAAAACACAAAACAAAACTTATTGCTGGTCAAATGACATTAATGTACTTGAAGGGATCTCTAGAGAAGCTACATAAATCATTTAATTCATTTATCATTTTTTAGCATTCTCTACTAGTTGCATTCAGAGACAAGAAGGGGAAGAGAAGCGGGTAATTTATGAAGCTTACTATTTCTATGACCTATGTGCCAGGCATCGTGCCAAGCCCTTCCCATGTCCCCACCACCCCCCCTTTTTTTTTTTAAACATTATCTCATTTGATTCTCAAAGCAGCCCTGAGAGGTAGGTGCTATTATTATACCCATTTTCCAGCTGGGAGAAAATATATAGAGTTTTTGTTCTCTTGATTACAAAAGTGACAGCAGGAGTTACTGTTTAGGGTACAGATCCACCATAGCATGTTTCATTATTTCTTCTCTGGGATTGCCGTTGGTTTTCCACTGGTCAGATTTCAACTTCCTTTTAGTAGTCTTTTCATTTACATTGTTAATTGTCACACTGTTTATTGTTCTGTAGATTCTGTAGATTTATTTTTCTATCTTTCTATAAAGACCACCCATATTTCTTTGAGTCAGCAATAACTAGGAGGATTTGCCAAGTGCTTTACAAATATTATCTCATTTTAGTCATTTCTTCCTGGGCAATCCATCTCATCTCATTTTGGAGATGAAGATGCTGAAGCCACACAGGTTGGTTTACCTAAGCTCACACAGTTAGTAAGTGGTAGAGCCCACACTTGAATCTGTGAACTCAGTCTTTAGACCCAGCATTCTACTTCATCAAGTTGTCTTCTTCAAGCAAGGTAGCTGACCATCCGTCATGGATGGGCTGGTCTAGATGACCTCCGAGGTTCCTGAAAACTTGGAGATTCTGTGATTCTGAGATAAAAGCATGGTCAGGCTGGCCAGAGCCATTAAGGGGTAACCTGGTCAGAACAGGTCAGATGAGACTTGGGTCAGGTGAATGAGACCACCAATTTGTTAAGTCATCAGGGAGGATTTATAGAGAGAAGCAGATGCTCAGGCCTCTTATCACCAAAGCTAAGGGCTCTTATCCCAAATACTCAGTTACCCTGACTAGGAGTAGAAGCTTTGGTCTTACAGGTCCAGGGTCAGTTATTCAGTTCAATTCAATAAACATTAAGTAGAAAGGTGATCTCCCGGGCACTAACAGAGATGTTAAATTTAGCTAAGACATTTCTCTTGAGTGAAGCTCCTTGTGTGCAGAGACTGTTTCATTTGTTATTTTTGTAACCACAGAAACTTGCACAGTGCCTAGAATATAGAAGGTTCTTAATAAGTGCTTGTAATTGACTGATTGATGGATCTATGGTCTTACATTGATTGGGGTAGGGGTGGGGAACATGTACACAGAGAGTCAGGAGTATCAGACCTAAGTCTCTTGTAGCCTAACCAGTCTGGGAAGATCTTGGTGACAGAAGAAAGCTGGGAGTCCCCCTGTTGCCCTGGACCCCTGCTGAGGATGTCTGCCCTCCCTACAGCTTTCATAGAAAACTGTTGTCTTCACCCTGTTCAGCTGTGTTGTGTGGCCTCCCCCATGGGACCCCTTCTCAGTCTTGTCTCTCTTATCCTGTTGGATGCCTCCAGATAGGATCACAGTGACAGATAGATAGCTACAGTGACAGGCTGATATTTTTATATTTGAAGGCAGCATGGCATGGTTTAGTGGTTCTCAAACTTTTGGTCTCAGATTCCCTTTATATTCTTAAAAATTGTTGAGGACTCCAAAGAGCCTTTTTTTATATGGGTTATATAGAAGTTAAAAATGTGAAAAGAGTTTTGACCTTGTGAATCCTCTGAAAATATCTTGTTGATCCTCAGAGGTGCCTGGACTATACTTTGAAAGCATCTAGTAGTGGATAAAGAGTGAGCTCTGGAGTTAGCAGGGCCTCTTTTCCTTTCCAACCTCAGATACATACGGGGTGACCCAGGGCAAGTCACCTCTCAGTGCCCCAGGCAATTCTAAGGCTAATCATTGCAGAAGACAGATCTGTCTGCATGGGTGGAGGGAATTCACATACTAGGAGTTCCCTATTCCAAAGAAATCACATGTGCAGACAAATAAATGAATTGGTGTTCTTTTTCTACATAGACGTCACTTCCCAATGACTCTTCCCCAATCTGGTCGCCCCCAAGAAAACAGGACAGGAAAGCCAAACAAATCAGCAGGATGGGGATATCTGTAACCCACCACCTCCCTTCCAAGTGCAGGCTTCTGTCTGGTGCACTGTTGTCTGTCCTTTAAAGCTGTGACTGGGCCCTGAACTAAGAGTTTTGCAGCCTTTTATTGTTTTCTCTTACGTTGCTGCAGTCAGTGTATAAGTCACTCTTCTGGCTCTCTTTACTTGCCTCTGAATCATTTCATACAAGTGTTCCCAAGCTACCATGAATTCTTCATATTTTAACATTTATTCAACTACATATATAAAAAATATTTTACATCTATTATCTTTCTCATCCAATCCCACAACAACCCAGTTGAAGGCAAGCTAGCTAGGTGGGAGCACTGGACCTGGATTCAGGAAGACCTGAGATTACATTCAGACACTTGCTAGCTGGGTGACTTTGGGCAAGTCATATGACCTCAGTTTTCTCATCTACGAAATGGGGATAATAGTAGCACCCAGGGTATATATGAGGATGGGAGTGTTTAACTTTAAAGTGCCTGGCACATATTCAGTGCTATATAAATGTTAGCTGTTATTAAGTAATAACATCCCCATTTTGCTGATGAAGAAAACCAAGGCCCAGAGGAGGCCAAAGTCTTGCTTGGTTGCAGAGTGAGTAGGTATTGGAGCTGGGATTCAAACCCAGGTCTCCAGACTCCAGTGCTGCCTTTACTATCATTCTCCTCAGAAAAGTCAGACCTGTTCTGCGGATGTACTGGGATTTTGTGGTTTCTAGGGCATATGATTCAGCTAAATCTTCCCCAACTCTAGCTCTAGACAAACAGTAATCTACCCAGGAGTGTGCTAGAGTCAATTCCAAAGGACTCTGAGCTGATGGTTAAATTTTCAGTGTGAGCATTTATACCCTGGAGTGAATTCTACAAATCAGGGCTTGATTTTTTTTTTTGGTTGTTGTTTTGTTTTGTTGATTGTTTAGATTTAAGAAAGCAATGAGGGGCAGCTAGGTGGTGCAGTGAGTAGAGCTGTCTCCTCAGTCAGGAGGACCTGAGTTCAAATTTGGCCTCAGACACTTAACACAAAACTAGCCGTGTGAGCTTGGGCAAGTCACTTAACCCCAATTGCCCTATCTTCCCCTCTCTAAAAAGCCAAAAAAAAAAAAAAAAGAAAGCAATGGAGAAAATGTTAATAATGTAGATTAAATTTTAAAGTGTGTCATGGCTACATTTTTATTCAGAGAGCTGATTGTTAAACATTTACCAGCACACCTCCAGAATTCTTTCCACAACACTTGTGACCTCTCCCAACACCCAAACCCAAGATGCTAGGATTCTATGGGGTGGGGAGAAGGAGAAAGCCAAGCACTTGGGCTGTTAGGCATCTAGTGTCCACCAGAGGCCGGCAAATCATAGAACATGAAATCCCAACTTCTAGCCTTCAGAGCTGGAAGGGCCCTTGGCATCCTTTTTCTAGTCTTGCTCATTCCACAGAGGAGGACATTTAACCAGAGTGGTGAAGTGGGTAGCAGGAACCCAGATAGCTGGGGACCCAGCTCTCCCAATTCCAAATCCAGGGGGTCTTTACTCTGTGAGACTGGAAGGCAGGTATTCTGTTCCATGAGCTCTCTGGGCAGGACTATGGGACTATTTTCTATTTAAAGATTGATTGATTGATTTAAAGATACTCTGATACTCTGAAGAGAAAGGTTCCCCCAGTCCTCTAGGACGACCTCTCCTTAGGGAGCCTAAGAAAACCTGTATTCCTCGCCCCCATCCTTGTTCTACCAACACTCCTCCATTCCACTCCACCCCAGCCCCAATTTCTTCCTCTATGAGTTAAGACATTATCCAGGTCCCCAATGGGGCTCTCCTGGGGCTTCCTGGACACATTCATCCTCAGAGTTACCTCTGAGTCCCAATACTTTCTCTTTGGTCCCTTCTTCAGACAGGAGGGTACTGTCTCTGCCAGAGTAGGGCAGGGTCTTACCATCTCTGGTAAGCCTGGGCAGAGTCAGTATCCTAGAACCATACATAGAATTCCAAAACTAGGAAGACCTTAGGAAGTAGAACATAGCTAAGTTGTAACAAGTTTTTTTTTTTCAGATGGGGCAGAATATAAAGGAGAGGTGATTGAAGGGGAGGCATGCTAGACCCCCAGAGAATTTGGCAGATGACCAGGAGGTGCATACCTCTCTGCAATGTTGGTACTCTGGGACAAAGATCCCAGACTGGGATCTGGATATGGCTCTGAAATAATGAGTGGTGGAGAAGGAAGGAATATTAGAGCATCAAACATAGAGGTGGGAATTCTCTTAGAAACCACCTACAGCCCAACCTTTTAACGTTACTTACTCTGTTGGTGGAAACATGAGTCCCAGGGTAAGAGTCAATTTGTTTAAAGGCATGAGTATTAATGGCAGAGCTAGGTTGAGAGCTTGGGTTTCCTCACTACATTTTCTGTTATAATATACCAATAGCCCCCACACTCTCTGAGGGCAGTAGCTATTTTCACCTTGGATCTCCAGTGCTGAGTACAGTTTCTGTTGAGTGGCAAGTGCTTAAATAAAGGTGATTGATTGATTGTCCTTCCAATCAAAATGGGGGGGGGAAGGGGGAAGATATATATAAAAAGAAACACTTTATGCAGGGAGGAAGAGAGGTCACAGCTGAAATTATGTCCACTTTCCCTCTTTCTGATATTTCTTGGGTAGAAACTATGGTAATGAAGAAATAAGCATTTATCAACCACCTACTATGTGGTACAGTGGATAGAGCACCAGGCCTGGAGTCAGGAAGACCTGGGTTCAAATCCAGCCTCAGATACTTAAGTAGCTGTGTGACCCTGGGCAAGTCACATCACCCTGTTTGCCTCAGTTCCTTATTTGTAAAATGAGCTGGAGAGAGAAATGACAAATCACTCCAGTATCTTTGTCAAGAAAACCCCAAATGCAGTCATGAAAAGAGTCGAACATGACTGAACGACAATAAAAAAGGAAGACAGGACTAAGCCTAGGGCTCAGGCCTGAGGGCTAGCCCCTTCCTACCCTGAGGCATCTCTGTCCATTTCAGACCCCCTCATAATAATAGCTCATCTTCCTTATTACCGTGTTTCCCCGATAAGAAGACCTATCCCGAAAATAAGCCCTCCCCTTACTGTGTAAGATTCCTCTAAAATAAGCCCTCCCCCGAAAATAAGCCCTATTGAGATTGCTACTGTAGTGAAGGTGATCCCCTGCACTACACGCTACATTACGGTACCCTCTGTATGCACCGTCCCCCCAATCAGAGCTGCAGCAGTGAGCGCGTCATCCTGTTCTTCCCCAGTGATTTGCTTATTGAATAAAGGTACATTTTTTTGTTCACATTTACCTGTTTATTAAAATTGCTGTCAATGTTCATTAAAATAAGCCCTCCCCTGAAAATAAGCCCTCTGGTGTTTTTCTGTCCAAAAAAATTAATAAGACAGTGTCTTATTATCGGGGAAACACGGTATCTGCCTCATCTAGGATCAAATATAAACTCCTTTGTTTAAAATTCACTACCTATCTCCAACCTACCTTTCCAGTCTTATTATATATTGCTCTGACACACTTTGTGGTCCAGCCAAACTAGCCTTGTTCCTTACACCCCAAACTCCATGGGCTGCCTTTGCATAGGCCTGGGATGCCCTTGTCTCCTCCTCAGTCTCTTAGAAGCTCCCATTTCTTTTGACATTCAACTCATCCCGTCCTATGGAATGCCTTTCCTGCCCTCTCCCTTTTTGTCTCCCCTACATACAAATTACCTTGTGTTCATCTTGTATGTACCTATATAAGCCCATATTTCCTCCCCAGTAGACTATAAGCTCCCCAAGGTCATTTCTGCCTTTGTCTCTCCAGTCCCCTAAGGGTTTAATGAAGAATGCTTGCGGATTGATCTTTGCATACAGCATTGCAGGCTATGCACTTTCATCACAACAACCTCCTCTGGTAGGTAGAGTACAAATATTAGTCTTAAAATCTCCAGTTTACAGACAAACTGAGGCTTAGAGAGAAGTGGCATGCTGAGGACCACACAGAAATTAAATACTGAAACCAAAATTCAAACCCAAGCGTCTTCTAACTCCAATTGCAGGGTGAGTTTTACTGCACCACCCCAATGCCTCTCCTTCTAGGAGGATAGTCTGGGGGTCCAATACATCCCCCTCCTCTTCCCTATGCCCTGTGTCTCTGGGAGTGCAGGAAAGAGGAAGAGATAGGAGGAGGGGAAGGAAGAATCAGCTTCAGCCCTTTAGTTTAGAGCCTCGCCCTGGGGGCTAGGCCCAAGTCCCTGGGGCCTCATTGCTTCTCATTAGCCTCCAGGGCACTGGCTGAAGCTGATTGTCAGGGACACCAGGGAGCTCAGTGCCCCGAGCTGAGCTGCAGGCAGAGGAGACAGGTGCAGAAGTAGCTCTGCTCCCTCCCCCAAGCTTAACCCTTTGACGTTGCCATGGCTATTGCCATGGTGACATCTCTCTGTCTCCCTTGGGGCCAGGCAGAGAGGTGGGAAAATGGGTCCCAAGAAAATCAAGGGAAGCCTCTCTTCCTCCTTGTTTCCCCTTTCCTCAAACCCCTAGCCCACAAGGAACAGGCTGGATTGACTCCCCAAGATCGATAGAGCATTAGTTGGTCCTATGCCCCTTTAGCATTGTCTGGGGGAATAAGTCCTTGTCCTCCACTCCATAGAGGAGAACACTTACTTGTTGTGTGTGTGATCCTGACAAGTCTTTCTTCTCTTGTGATCTTTTCTTTCTTTTGTATAATAGGGACACAATTTGGACTCTGTGTGTGTGTGTTCAGTCATTTCTGACTATGACTTCTTTTTTGGGGGGGATTTTCTTGGCAGATGTACTGAGTGACTTGCCATTTCCTTCTCCAGTTCATTTTACAGATGAGGAAACTGAAGCAAACAGGGTTAAATGACTTGCCCAGGGTCACACAGCTAGGAAATGTATGAGGCTGAATTTGAACTCAGGTTTTCTTGACTCCAGGACCTGCACTCTATCCATTTCACTACTTAGCTGTCCTCAATATCTACTCTCCTCTATTCCACCTTTTCATCTTGCTTGTTCTTGTTTTTGATGCTTTTCTCAGGTGTTCTCCATGTTTGGAATCAAACCCTGGCATCTGTCTTTTCAATCTGATCCTGTCCAAAATTCTTGGGATCTTCCCTACTTCTCACCCTTCCTGTAATTATTAACATAGTTAAGCCCTAGCTTCAAGTCCTCTTGAAGGGGACTGGTCTGGGTTCTGGGACTGGGTTCAGTTCAGGCAGAGCCATACAGAGCCCAACCTTTCCCATCATCTGCTTATCCCATCTCTTTTCTCACCTTCTGTGAGCTTAGAATTAAAGCACAGGCCTTTTTACAAGTCTGGCTTCCCTCTTCCTTTGCTCCCACGGCCATGGTCTTAAGCTATTATTACCTCTTACACAACAATTATAATAGGTCCCTAGTTGAGCTTTCTGCCTCCAATTTGTCTACTCTCCAATCTATCCTTCACATCATTGCCTGAGTAAAGCCTAATGTCTACTGTACCTCTCTGAGGATGTAAGCTGAAAAACCTTCTGTGATTCCTCATCGATGAATGAAGTTGAATGAAGTATAATGCTTACTATGTGCCAAGCACATAAGCAACTCTTTATAAATCTCATTTGATCCTCATAACAACCTTTTCATATAGGTGCTAGTTACTATCCTCATTTTACAGTTGAGGAAACTGAGGCAATCAGATGCCTCTGGTGTAGATATGGAGTCAAAGGACCTGGATTTGAATTCTAGCCATGCCACTTACTATTCTGTGACAAGTACAATAAAGGTCAACAAGTACAAGTCCCCAATTTTACAGGTCAGGGAACTGAGTCCCAGAGAGGTAAGTGACTTGCCCAAGGTCGCAGGGATAATAGTGGCTAATGGCCATATGATCCTTCTTTTCATAAGGCAGACAAGTAAATATGCCTGAGCATGGGGGGTGGGATGCTCTCCACCTCTCTTTTGTAGAATGAGAGAGTTGGAGTTAACCTCTGAAGGTCCTTTCTAGCTCTGAATCTCTGTGTATGGGTGAGACTGTATATGAGTATGTATTTGAATGGATGGGTATGTGTGTGTGTGCTTATGTTTATGAGACAGAGAGAGAGACTCAGACAGAGACAGAGGCCTGCTGCTTACTACCCGTGTAATCTTGGATAAGTCACATGTAGTTTCCTCATGTTCTAATCTATAAAACGAGGGGATGGAATCAACTCTAATTATTCCTAAATATCTAAATTTTCCAGCTCCCTATTCCTCCCAGCTCTAAATCTCTAATTCCCCCAATCCCCAGTCTTCTCTTCGCATAGGACCTTATTCCTTGGTGGAAGAGGGAGGACAGAGTGGGTAGGGGAGGCCACATGGGATGTAGTGACCGCTGACACCCCTGCCCTGTGACCTCTCTGGCTGGTTGGTCAGTAGTGCCTCCAGGCTCCCTCTGTTCATGGAGGCCCTGCCTTCCCATGAGCCTTCTCGGTTCCCTCCCCCCTCCCCAGAGTGGGGCGAGTTAGCAAGCTGGCGTACATCCCCATTAGCTCGGTTCAGTGGTCAGTGCTGAGAATTGATATGCCTTTGGCTGAGTGTGGACGGCGTCTAATAGGGATGGATGGGTCCAGGAGGTATCAGTGAGGACTTGCATACCTAGGGAAAGACACAGCCAGAGACTGAGGGGAAGGCGAGAGAGGACAGACACGAGCTCTGTGAGAGGCCGCCACTGCAGCTTGGGCCCACCTGTGCAGGGATGCACACATACACCTCAACTCCTCCTCCCCACCCCCACTGAGGGCCTTGAAGCTGGGCCCCATCCTCACACTGGTCAGTCTATCCTGGAAAATGGCAGCTTCTGTTTCTATTGCTTTTAATATGCTATAAAAGTGCTTTCTGACTCTACAGCTTTGAGTAAGGCCACAGAATCACAGCATCTCAGAGTTAAGAGGGATTTCCAGGACTACCTAGTCTAACCAATAATAAGTATTTTTATTATCTCTGCAGATGAGGAAACTGAGTGAGCCTTAGAAGGTTTGAATGATTGCCTCTACTACTAACTCCTATTTCTGTAATACTCTAAGATTTACAAAGTACAACTTTGAAACTCTGTGAAGCAGAGATTCTAAGTACTCTCATTCCCATTTTACAGATGAGAACATTGAGGTTCAGCAAAACTCAGAGGTCTTGCACTATATTAGGAATAGGGCTGGCTTCAGAGTCCTGTGTTCAAATCTTGGGTCTGCTACTTATTACCCATATGAACTTGGGAAGGGATTTCATCAAGGGAAGGAAAGGACCTCAATTTCTTCATCTTTGAGATGAGGGGGGCCTCATAAGTGGCCCCTATGTCTTTGGGTGTGGACAGGGTTCTAATCTGGAATAGGGCCAGGAGGGATTGTACTAGATTAGGGGTGTGGAACCAGTAGCCTCAAGATCCTGTACTAGATGATTTCTAAGCACCCTCTATTCTATTAATAGAATCCTACGATCTATTAATAATAATAACTCCCATTTCTATAGTACTTTAAGATTTCAAAGGACTTTTTTTTTTTCACAAAATCCCATAAGGTCAGTATTATAAATATCAATCTGTCCATTTAATAGTGAAAGCATAATCTCATATAATTAATGGCAAGGACAGGATTAGAATTCAGGTCTCCTGACTCCAAACACTTCTATTCCCACTCTTATCAAATCCCTCAAGATCTCCCTTCAATGAGTCTCTCTATCCTTTTCATATATAATACTAGCTGGAGGAAGTGTGGTGAGGCCAACCCCACACTCACAGGCATTCTTGTCTGATGTATGAAGAGAATTGTGGGGTCCTCGGCTCCTTACTAGCAGCATGAATTTGAGCGAGTCTCTTAACCTCTGATCTGTAAGGGGTGCTGCTGCTGCTGCATTTGTTATTGTTTGTTCAGTTCTTTCAGTTGGGTCCAACTCTTTGTGACCCCATTTTGGGGTTTTCTTGCCATTTCTAGCTCATTTTACCGATGAGGAAACAGAGGCAAACAGAGTTAAGTGACTTGCCCAGGGTTACACAGCTAGTAAGTGTCTGAGACTGGATTTGAACTCAGGAAGAGGAGTCTTCTTGAGTCTGAGGCTCTATTCACTTCACCACCTAGTTGCCCTAGGGCTGCTGCATAAAATGATGCCTAAGGTCTTTCCATTTCTAAGTCAATGATCTTGTTATAGGACCTTAGAGGTTACATAGCTCAACCTTCTCATTATACATCTTAGGAACCTGAGATCTAGAGAATTCAAGTAACTTGTCCAGGCCCACATGAAGCAGAATTTGAACTGGTTCTTCCTGACTGTTCTATCTCCTACTTCACAATGCCTTGTAAGGTCCTCTTTCAGAAGGGATTCCAGCCGAGATGGGCATCACCCAGGGGCCACCATTGGAGTAAAGGCATAGAAGGGACCTAGTAAGTAGAGCCTTCCTAGGTCTAGCTTTGTGGGAGCAGGAATCACTGCACTGTAATAGGCCCATATGGGAGGATCTGAGAAGGTTTATCTGCAGCCCAAGGCCCCTGGAGCTCAGCCAGACTTGCCTCAATCCAGCAATGGAACAAACTCAGTGGCCCTTTGCCTAGGTTGGGTTCCCAAATTCATAGATTGTCAGAGCTAGAATTATGTCCATTTTGTAGAAAAAAAACTGAAGAGTAGAGAAGGGATTTGCCCCAGGTCACAGAGCTAGCAAGTCGTAGAGCTAGACATTGAACCCAGGGCTCCTGACATTTGATCATAGAATCATAGGACTTAGAACTAAAAGAGTCCTTAGAAATCATGGTGTCCAACCTTCCAATTTTATAGATGAAGAGAGGGGAAGGTCACAAAGGCAGTCACTGAGCTGGGATCTGAACCCTAATCTCCTGACTCCTAGTCTAGGACTCTTCACTGAATTACAGCAGCAGCTTCCTTCGTTCTTTTAAAAACTTTTTTTTTAAATTTATCTAAAAAATTTTGTTTAAAGATTTTTATTTAAAAACTTTATTTAAACTTCATTTAAAATTTAAAAAATTTTTAAATGAATTACACATTTCATTTAAAAATTATGGATTTCTTTGTTTTTATAACATTTTAATTTCTGAATTTATTTCTGCCCTCCCCTATCTAGCAAGTCTCTCCTTATAACATAAAAATAAAAATAAAAACAGAAAAAGGGGGGAGAGAAAGTTTAGTAAAACCAAACGATTTCCCAACAGAGTTAAATAGTGTATGTCATGCAAATGCACACCTATTTTCCCTCACTTTTGCAAAGAAGGAAGGGAAATAGATTTTTTTCACTTTGTCTTTGGGACCAGGCTTGGTCATTATAATTTTACAGAACTCAGTGCCTTTCTCTTGTTCTTCTCATTTATATTGTTATAGTCATTGTGGGAGCTGTTTCTTCATTCTGTTTACCTCACTACACCTCAATTCACTTAAGTCTTCCCATATTTCTCTGAATTCTTCATAGTCATCATTTCTTATGGAATAACATTGCATTAATTCATGTAACACAATTTGTTTAGCTGCATAACCCTCTGGTTCTATATTCTCTGTTTGGGAAAAGGAAGCCCTGGCCGGAGGAAAGCCAGGAGAGAGCTCATCTAGATGGGGGAGGAAAGAGTCCTAGAATGAGAACTGACGTCCCAAGGTCTGGCCCTCACTGATGCCAAAATGACCAAGAACAAGCTGAACTGGACCTCTCTCTACCTCCTCCCCACGTCCCCTCTTCAGGGGACTGGCCTTGGGGTCTCATGAGCCCTCATTAGTAACACAAAATAACTCTCACTTCTATAGCACTTTAAGGTTTCAAGGGATTTTCTTCACAATAGTCCCATGAGAGAGTTGGCTCTGGAGTCAGAAAGTTCAGGACTTCAAATCTGGCCTCAGACACACACTAGCTGTGTGACACTGGACAAATCACTTAACTGATGTTTGCCTCAGTTTCCTCAAATGCAAAATAGGGATAATAAATAGCAACTGCTTGCCAGGGCTGTTGTGAGGACCAAATGAGATGATAACTGCAAAGGGCTTAGCACGGAGCCTGGCACATAGGAAATGGTTAATAAATACTTGTTTTTTCTTTCTTTCTTTTCTTCCTTCCTCCTTCCCTTGATTCCTCTTTCTTTCCTTCTACCTTTCCTTCCTTCCTCCCTCCCTCCCTTTCTTCCCTCCTTTTCTTCTTTCCTTCCTTCTTCCTTCTTTCTTTCTTTATTCCTTCCCTCAATCCCTCTTTCCTTCTATCTTCCCTCTTTCTCTTCCTTCTCCCTCCCTCCCTTCCTCCCTTCCTTCCTTCCTTCCTTCCTTCCTTCCTTCCTTCCTTCCTTCCTTCCTTCCTTCCTTCCTTCCTTCCTTCCTTCCTTCCTTCCTTCCTTCCTTCCTTCCTCTGAATCCTAGTGTAAGGGTTATGGGATTTAAAGATCTTCCATGCCCCATTGGACTTGCTGACGTAGCAGGAAGGGGCGGAGCAAGAGGAAGCGGAAGCCAAACTGGAGTTCCTACGGTGGCTGGTGGTGGTGGTGATGGTGGCGACGGTAGCAGCAGAGGCAGCAGCAGCGGCAGCGCGAAGCCCTTTTTGAGTTAGCCAGAATTTCTGCTAAGGACTCCTGCTGAGGACTGCCAGGGGCCGGAGCTGCTGGGAGCGCGCTTCCTGGACGCTGGGTGGTTGCTGTGAGTGGGGAGAGGAGGACCTTTGCCTGAGGTAGCCTGTTCTGTTTTAAAGGCTTGAAAATGTGGGTGCTTTCTACTTTATCTACCTGTGCCAATGTCATAACTACTCTGATGGCTTTCACTTTCTGGTTTTGGGACTCAGTCTTTTGGTATCTTAATAAATTTTCTAGTTTATTCCCCCATATGGCAAGCATGATGTATTTTGTGATGGATAATTATATCAGCATATTTGTAATCTCCATAGGCATTGTGAATATGGCATTGCTGATACCCTAGTGAGTTATACTGGGGCCTCACTGCATAGCCCAAGCCTGGAATAGTAGAAAAAGCCTTGGATTGGGAGAGTTGAGAGAGCTGGGTTCTAGTCCTAGCTCTGCCATTTACTGTATGATTCTAGGATTTTAAAACATCCTTAGACCAATTGGCACTAGGCCATAAGTTTGTGCCTGGAGGATTTCCTTTGCTGCCCTTTCCAGAGGAGGTTACAGTGGTGGTGATGGGCTCTTGAGTTGAGCTTCGATTGGCATCTGACCCTTTCATCATCATGCTCTTCTGCTTCTGCTTCTGCTCTTTTCCTTCTAACTTATCCTTTCTACTACAGACAAAATCTCCTTTTGCTTAAACCTGACCATATGACCCCTCTGTACAAAGCCTTCAGTGACTCTTGCTTTTCTCCTGAGTCAAGTACCAATTCCTTAGCCTGTCATTCAAAGCCCCCCATGACCTGGTTCTATATTTACAGCCTTATTGCATATTAGTCCCCTCTATTCACACTGTATTCCAAATAATGATGAAGATGATGATGAACCAGTCTCTGCCCTGGGCCTTGCTCTGTTCCTAGTTGCCTCTGTGCTTTTCTTCACATTTTATTTTCTTCTTGGAATGTCCACACCGCCTCCTCCCCACCCCCCTCAACTTTTGTCTCCTTCCTCTCAATGCCACATCCTTCAGAAAGTCTTCCTTGATCCCTCCTCTCCTTGTTAATGACCCCTCAGACCTCACACAGCACTTTGCTCCTCTCTAATGCACTTAGCATGGATTGCTGGACATTTGAATTCTCTGTATTTGTTTCCTTTCCCCCTGTCCTTCTGTGAGCTCCATGAAGACAGTGACCATAGCTTATTTAAAGTTTGTATCTCTCCCTAGCACCTTGCTCTGAGCTCTGCACACAATAGGCAGTTAATAAATGTGTGCTAAATTTAATTGAAATGACCATAGAATGTCAGAGCTGGAAGAGACCTTGGAACATAGAACACAGAATATTAGTGCTAAAAGGAGCTTTAGAACAATGCACATAGAATGTTAGTGCTGAAAGGAGATTCAGAACAAAGAGCATAGAATGCTAAAATTGAAAGGAACCCTAGAACAAAGAACACAGACTATTGCAGCCAGATAGGACCTTGGAGACCATTTGGTTCAACTCTTTTATTTATAAAAGAGGAAACTGAGGCCTAGAGAATTCTCACCCAACTAAACAGTGGTCACATGGAAGGAAATAGGAAGGCAAGGTGGGGTCAGGTAGGCAAGCAGCAGGATGGGGTCACAAGGAGAAGGAGGTGAGGGGACAGGGGTGTCCTGCAGGGTAGGTCAGTGTACTGGCCACAGCGGACTCCCCAAGGTTACCTTGTCTGGCTTCAGGGCTGGCTTGGGCTGCTGCTTGGGGATGACAGTGGCAATCCAGCAGCCTCTCGGAGTTTTATTATCATTCAAATGAGGACGTGGAGAGGTATTTCATTTGATTGGTAGAATAATAGGAGTCATTTATCTACCTTCTCTCAACCTTTCATATCTGTTTCACTATTTTATGGGATCGCATACATCATAGTAAAAGGCAAAAATGTATTTTTTTTCCTCCTGACTTGGAGCTGAGGGGAGGAGGGGGACAGCGGGAGGGGAAGGAGATTCTGAGTGTCTCTGGCAGGAGCTGAAGGAAATGAAATCCGAAAGAGACTATTATTGGTGACAGTTACAACTGAAGGGGAATAAGAAAGTCCCCTGTGCTGGGCTCGGATGAGGAGTTTTAAATAGAAGATGTAACAACCCTCCAGCTCTGAAGCTGGTGGAGGGGACAAGGCTGAGGGCAGAGGCGTGATGCATGAGCAAGAAGAAGGAATGAGTGCTGGGAGGAGGGGGTGTAGGGGGTGTCAAGGGAGCTAGGCTCGCTCTCTCTGCATGTGGATGTCCTTCCCATCCTTGGAGGCCCAGTTGCCTCATCCAAAAAACCTTCCTGGGATACCACTAACTGGAGGTGGGGTGGGCATGTGAATTCTTCTAAATTCACTTCTCTGAATTCCCATAGGATTTTATTTGTGAGTGACAGTGAAGTCTAGGAGAGAGAAACGGGGGGGGGGAGGGGAGAGAGAGAGAGAGAGAGAGAGAGAGAAACAGAGAGAAAAAGAGAGAGAAACACATACACACACAAACACACAGAAAGAGAGAAACAGAGAGACAGAGAAACACAGAGAGAGAAATAGAGAGACAGAGAGAGAGAGAGAGAGAGAGAGAGAGAGGTCCCATGACCCAGAGAGAAGAACCCGTGATTTAAGGTCACAGATCACAGACTTGTCAGAGCCAGAAAGGAAGCATTGGGCCCAATTCCTTAATTTTATAGATTAGATCACCCAGGTTCAGATTTAGATGTGACTTGTCCAAGGACACACACTAATTAGTAGGAAACAATGTGATTCAGTGGAAAGAGCACTGAACTTGGAATCAAAGGACCTGAGTTCAAATCCTAGCTCTGCCTATTATTTTACCCTCTGTGGAGCTCAGTTTTCTCATCTGTAAAGTGAACAATGACCTCCAAGATCTTTGAGTCTGTGGTCCTGATTTTCAGTTCCTGTCCTTTCTGCTTCTGGGCTTTGGCTTTTAGGTACTGTCTGTTTCCCTCTCTGGGCCTCAGTTTCTTCATCAGTAAAAGGGAAGTAATAGAACTATCTCCTTCACAGGAGGATTGTAAGAAAAGTGATTTGAAAGCTTTAAAAGGATACAAATGGGAGCTACTGTAATTATTGGAAACAAGAAGAGATTTGTCTACTGGGAAGAGAGACACAATGGCTCACATTTATATAATGCCCTAAACATACTCCTGAAACCCCCAAAACTCCCCCTCCTCCCACCTTGGGAAGGGAGAATATTATTATTATTCCCCTTTTACAGGTGAGAAATCTAAGACTTGGAAATGTTCTTTGTCTAAGTCCAGACCCTGCAAATCCAGATGCCTCTACTTTCCTCTTATTCTCCTCTAAATCTTCAGTCTGGCTTCTAACTTTATCCTTCAACATGAAAACACCCTCTCTCTCTCTCTTTTTTTTTCTTTCTTTTTTGAGGGGGGAAGGCAGGGCAATTGGGGTTAAGTGACTTGCCCAAGGTCACACATCTAGTAAGTGTCAAGCATCTGAGGCCGTTTTTGAGCTCAGGTCCTCCTGACTCTATTCACTGCATCACAGGGCTGCCCCTTGGACTGGTCCTCTCAGGCTCTTTTGCTGGGTCTTCTGTGTCCCACCCACTCACTGTGGGTATCCCCCAAGGCTCTGTCCTGGACTGCCTTCTCTTTTTGCTTCTATACTATGTCATTTGGCTATCTCATCAGCTCCCATAGGTTCAGTCATCTCTATGCAGATGGTTCCCAGCTCTGTTTAGATTGGTATCTAGTCTCTTGCCTAAAACTTTAGTTGCCTATCACCAACTGCTTGTTAAACATTTCAAATGGAATATTCTATTGACATCTCACACTTAACATGTCCAAAGCAGAACTATTATCTTAACCCCCAAAACCCTCCCCTTTTCTGAACTTCCCTGAGACTGTCAGGGGTACCTCCATACTTCTGATACCCAGGTTCTCAACCTTGATATGATCATTGACTCCTTTCCCTCTCTCTCTCTCTCTCTCTCTCTCTCTCTCTCTCTCTCTCTCGATCGCCCCTCCTTCCATTTCCAATCAGTTATTGAACCTGGTTGTTTCTACTTTCATGACATTTCTCATCCACAAAGCCTTCTTTCCACTCACATAGCCACCACCCTAGGTCAAACTCTCATCTCCTTTCACCTGGATCACTGAAATAGCTTCTTCACTGGTCTCCTTGAACCATTCCATTCCACCCTCTGCTGAAGTGCTAAAGTGATTTTCCTAAAGTGCATGTCTGACCATGTTACACACATCTCTACCTTCCTACCCGCCATCAATAAACTCTTGCTCAGTCATTTTTTTTCAGAACTGTCTGACTTTTCATGACCCCATTTGGGGTTTTCTTGGCAAAGATACTGGAATGGCTTGTCATGTCCTTCTCCAGCTCATTTTACAGATGAGGAAACTGAGGGAAACAGGAGTAAGTGACTTGTCCATGATCACACAAATAGTAAGTGCCTAAGGCTAGATTTGAACGCAGATCTACTTGACTCCAGGCCTGGTACTCTATCCACTGCTCCACCTAAACACTAATGGCTCCCTATTACCTTCAGGATCAACGGTAAAGTCCTTTGACATTTAAACCTCTTTACAACCTATCCTCTTCTTACCTGTCCAATCTTCTTACATTCTAATCTTCTCCAGGTACTCTGTGATCCAACCACAGGGCCCCATATGCTTTTCTGCACACATGACACTTTATCTCTCTGCTTTTATACTGTCTGGTCACCATGCCTGATGTGCTTTTCCTCTCCATCTCCAACTCTTAGAATCCTTGGTTTTCTTTAAGACTCCCTTCTTTAAGAGACCTTTTTTGGTCCTCCAATGCTCATGTTATCTCTCCCCCCTCCCCCACTCTACAGTTAGCTTGTATATTCTAGTTCAGGGGTGGGGGAACCTGTGGCCTTGAGACCCTCTAGGTCCTCAAGTGCGACCCTTTGACTAAATCCAAACTTCACAGAACAAATCCCCTTAACAAAAGGATTCATTCTGTAAAACTTGGATTCAGTCAAAAGGCTGCACCCCAAAAAAAGGGCCTCGAGACCAAAGGTTCTCCACCCTTGTTCTAATTGATAATATTGTCTACCTATTAGAATGGAAACCCCTTGAGGACAAGAGCTGGCTTTACTTTTTCTTCGTATCCCTAGCACTTAGCACAGTACCTGGAGCTTTAAAGTTTGTAAAGTATTTACATTTATTATTTCATTTGATCTTTTCAACAGCCCTATTAGGTAGATGATATCATTATCCCCAGTTTACAGATGAGGAAACTCAGGCTGAAAGGCCAAGTAATTTACCTAGGTCCTTGTGGCTAAAGAGTGTCTGAAGAAGGATGAGAAGGCAAGTCTTTCTAACTCTTAAGTCTATCACTCTATCCATTATACCACCTAGCTGCCTTAGTTGGAACTTAATAAGTATTTATTGATTAATTGATTTTCGCTGTGTCCGAGTCATCTCCCTTATGCACCCCAACTTCTCTTTGCACCCATAAATGAAAGGGTAATTCTCACAAGGGCCATCATAGGATTCACCCATTAGGCACTTGGGACTAAGTCGAGACAAGAAATGGTTCTGATATATTAACTGGAATTCCTAGGTTGACTGTTGCATTTTCTAAATAGTGTCAGTCAATGCAGAAGTGTCTGTAGAGAAAGACACAGACTTTCTGTGCTTGCAGACAGTCAGGAAGTCAGGGGAAGTGAGGCTAAGCGGAATGTCTGGGCCTTGGTAGGCTTTAAGGAGAAGGGTCCTGCTCTTACCTGGAGCCTCCTCAAGGATCACTTGAACTGACCAAAATGTTCTGTTGTGCTGTCATGGGGAGACAGCTGGATTTACTGACTGGATACCTGGAGTCAGTTCCTGGCTCTGTCATTTACTAGCTGTGTGACCTTGAGAAAGCCTCTTTGGACCTCAATTTCCACACCTGTAAAAAATTCTATCTCACCTATCTCGGGGCATGATGGTGGGGCTCACTCACATGAGGGACTATCTGCAAAGCACTTTATAGATGTCTGTGTTGTTACTAAGATGTTTGTATCCAACCTTCAACATACTAGGCAACCCTTCAGATGTGCCCTGGAAAACAAGCCTATTTTTTTGCAGTCTAGAAATCTATATTTTGGACCATCCTCCCTGCCACACACCCCACTCCCAGTTATCCTTCACCTGGGGACATAGAGCCTTGCCATTTAGCTAGAAATACCCTTCCTACAATGGGGGAGAGCCCAGCCCAGCCTCTCGGTCCCCTCAGGGCCCATCAATCTGGCTGCATGATACAGAGGAATAAAGAGGGTTGAGTGATGGGGGAAGCAGAGCCATCCATCTTCCTAAGCACCAGGAGTTCTTCTGTATCTATCGTGAGCACTAACAGCAGGGAGTCTGGTGAGGGAAGGAGACACTGAAAAAGGGGCATGAGAGCAGGCGGAAGAAGGAGACTGCCAAGCACTTGATGTCCTAGCTCCAGCCATTGTTTGGTGACTTGGGCAAAGCAATTTCTCTGTCTGGGCCTCAGTTTCCTCATTTGTAGAATGAGGCAACTGAACTAGGTGATCTCTAAAGTGCCTTCTCGTCTAATATTTGTGGCATTTTATGTTTTATGTTCTAAGATTCCTTCTGCCTCTTATGGTCTCTTCTGTTCTTAAAGATCATCCAGTACCAATATTCTATATTCTAGTGTCCTTTATGACTCTGTTATTCTATGATCTAGGGTCTCTTTCACTCTAATAGTCTATGTTCTAAGGTCTTTCCCCCCATCACTAACATTCTGTGTTCTAGAGTCCCTTCTAGCTCCAACATTCTATGTTCTAGGATAATTTCTAGCTCTAATGTTCTGTGTTCTAGGGTCCTTTACAACTCTGTTATTCTATGTTCTAAGGTCCCTTCCCCCTCTAACATTCTATGTTTTAGGGTCCCTTTGAGCCCTAACATTCTATGTTATAAGGTCCTTTCTAGTCCTGATATTTTATGTTCTAAGGTCTCTTCCAATTCTTACATTCTATGTCCTAAAGTGCCTTCTAGCGCTGACATTCTATGTTTTTTGTCCTGAAGGGCCGACTAGAACTAACATCTTCTTTTAATGTCCCTTCCAACTCTGATATTCTGTGGTTCTCTAAAATGCAGCTCGGGAGAGACCTCAATTTTTCATATGAGAAAGACCTACGGGTTTTAGTTGATTGCAAATTTGATGTGAATCAGCAGTGTGATGGGGTGGCCAATAAAACGAATGTAATCTTCTTCAATCCTTCTGAAAATCTGTCATTTGCTCAGTGTGGGTACTTCTTTCACTGACACAGAGCCACCCTCTCCATGCCTTATGAAATGGTTCTTTATGAGTTGCTGTGGCTAAAAAAAATTTATCACCTAGTGGCCAACTTTATGGTGACAAGTCCCTGGACTTAGCCAGGGAGCTCCTCCAAAGACAGCTAGCCTGTGAGTTCAGTAGCCTGTCTAGCTTGGTGCCATTTACCAGAGTTTGGTCTTTGCTGGTATGCCAACCTCTGAAGAGCCAGGGTCCCTTCTACCCCATGTGGAGGGACCTAAGGAATGTTTTAGTGTATGGGGGGGGAATGAAATGTTGGGCCTAATTAATAGATCACAGGGAGGGATTTTATAGTAAATCAATCAATTAATCACCAAGCATTTACTAAATACTTACTATGTTCTAGGCACTGTGCTAGATGATGGGGATACAAAAACAAAACACTTTTTGCCTCTTAGGGGGCTTACATTCTATGGAGAAGACACAATGAGTAGATACAAAATAAATACAATGTAATTTTGAGAGGGATGCATTAGCAGCCAGGGAGGAGAAGACCAGGAAAGGTCTCATGAAGAAGGTCCCACTGCCATCTGTCCTATTTGAAAGACAACTGGATTATGTGGTCAGTGTTCTGGACACCAAGTTTTAAAGATGATAGATAGATAGATAGATAGATAGATAGATAGATAGATAGATAGATAGATAGATAGATAGATGGATGGATGGATGGGTAGATAATGGATAGATAGAGATAGAGAGATAGGCAGGGAGGTAGTTAAATAGTCCATAGGCATAGAGCATTTATGAAACATTTATAATGCCAGGCACTGTGTTAAGTCCTGGGGATTCAAATACAAAGCAAGAAAAACAGTTCTGCTTTCAAATAGCTTACATTCTAATAGGGGATGACAATACAAAAGGGGGAATTGACCTAAGTTGTTTACAGGCAAGATTAAAAAAAAACAAAAACAAACCTTACCTATCAGAGCCCAGGGTGGTTTCAGAGTCAGAGTCCAAGGTTCCAGTCCAGTCCATGTACAGTGGTGGTGGTGGTAGAGGTGAGGGGCCGAGGGTGGAGATGATAAGAGTTGCAAATTATGTCTGGGAAGAACCTGGAAAAGGGAAGGAAATAAGCACTTACACAGTGCCTACTAAGTGCTGGGGACTGTGCTAAGCCCTTTTTAGTGCTTTTTACAAATATGATCTCATTTAATCCTCACAACAATGTTGGGAGCTAGGTGATATTATGACTTACAGATGAGGAAACTGAGGAAGACAGAGATTAAGTAACTTGCCCAGAGTCACCCAGCTACTAAGGGTCTGAGGCTAGAATTCAACTCTGATATTCTTGACTCCAGGTCCATTGCAGTATCTACTCTGCCACCAGCCACATACCTGAAGTATATCTGAAGAAGGTTGCCTAAAATAGTAAAGGTTCTGAAAATTTCTTCTTATGAGCAATGGTGGAAGGAGCTGAGGGACTTTGCACCTGGAGAAGTCCTCTGGGTGGAGTTAGGGAGGACATATAGTAAGCTCTCTTCAGAGAGGCCAAGACAGAGGGAAGGGGGTTTGTTAATATCAGTGGCTTACCTTGAGTTTCTTTGTATCATTCATAGTTGAAATTTGGACCAGCAGACAAGAAGTCTGAATGCCTCACATTTCTAAGTCTGCTACCAAAAACTCTTGGTGTAAAATTCAGTAATGGTCCCAACATAGATGAATTCAAGACCCTTAGGAGTTATGTGACCCAGAGCAAGTCAACATACTTCATTGTTCCTCAATTTCCTCCCTATCAAATGGAGATAATAATGTATTCTCTACCATGTTTTGAGAAAAATGCTTTGTAAACCTTACAAGCCTAAGGAAATGGGAGCTATTACTATAATTGTGTTTCAATCACTACACCTACTATGTGCCAGGTGCTATGCCAGGCACTATGCCATACATAGACAAGAAAGAAATAGCACCTGTCCTCAAGAAGCTTACATTCCATGGAGAATGCAACACATCCTCAGAGAAGTAAATACAAAATCTCTTTGTATATTTTTAGACTTTGGCTGTACTTTCATTGATGTTCTAGAGAACTCTTGGTAAGGAGCCCTTCTCTAGCTATGCAAATCAGCACTCTCTCTGCAGTTTACAGATCTAAGAGTTGCCTGGATCACTGAGACATAAAGTAACTTGCTGAAGGTCACACAGCCTTCATGTCACACCTATGGAAGGGGTGAGGAGAATTGCACCCAGATCTTCCTGACTTTGAAGCTAATGCTACTTCCCAAATACAAACTGCGTATAAGCTAAATACAAGATAACATCACTGGGACAGCAGAGTGTCTACAACCGTTGATTTCATATGATCAACAGTAAGGATGTCTCTAGGGTGTAGAGGGACACGAATATAAATGGATCTGCAAATAGGTTGTAAGTAAGGTTAATTTTAGTGTGTGTAAAATTAACTTTTGTTATTGTTTCTTAGAGTTCAGTTTCCCAGGATCCATAACAATCTCTTGTTCCCAGGTGTTAGATATGAGTTCCCATAACTATGGTTCAAAACATCTCCATCACGCTTGTGCAGCATTATATAATGATAAATAATATAAACATCCACTGTGACTGCACAGTGAGATACAGGGATGGAGTGATGTTAATTTGTGAGGCTATTGCTGGCAACGTGCCTTCTTTGTTGACCCTATAAAACAGGTGGGCGATGGTCAGTGAATGGGGAACCTTAGGGTTGCATGCACGAATGTTGTGCATGCTTTGATTGACCCCCATCAAGGCTTGGGGGGAATCCGTGTTTACCTCAACTGACCCCCACTGAGGCTTGAGGGGATTTAGGGGATGCACAGAAGTGCCTGTCTCAACTGACCCCATCAAGATGTAGGGGTAGTTGCCTTCCCTTCTCACCGGCCCCTGCTAGAATGGTGATTAGAGAATGCTGCAGGAGTTTATCCTCCCAGTATCAGCAATCCTCTTCTGAGAAACTAGACTAGAATAAAGTAAGATTATTAACCCCTTCTTAGTGTCTTTTTTGTCTGACCAGATCAAGAGTAAACCTGTGCTAGAAGCCATCCTGTGTGCTGTGTTTTTTTGTCTTACATAGGTGAATATAGAAGTTGTGCCTGAGGTGACCATGGAGTCAACCTGGGATGGAGCCCTAGTTCCAACAATAACTGACTGTGTGACCTTGGGGAGATTATAATGCTAGATCTGGAGCCAGGAAAATGAGTTCAAATCTGGCCTCTGACAATTATTAACTGTGTAACCCTGGGCAAGTCATTTAATTTCTGTCTCAATTTCTTCAGCTGTAAAATGGGGATAGTAATAGTGCCTATTTCACAATGTGAAGATCAAATGAGACAGTATTTGTAAAGTGCTTAGCATAGCACCTGGAATATATTAGGTGCTTAATAAAATCTTCCTTCTGTCCTCTCTCCTTCTTTCCCTGTTTCCCACCCTCCTTCCTTTCTTCCTTCTAATTGATGAGAATAGTATTATTGCCATCACCTACCTCATAGAGTTGTGAAGCATTTTGCGAACATTAAAAGGAAATGGAAATTGGAGCAGTTTGTGATTAGGATTATTATTAAGGCTACAATAAAGGGGAGCCTAGAGAGGGTTCTACTTGGCTCTCTCACCTCAGGGGTTCTGACACATGTTGGGGAGGGAGGGTTAGTGAGCATGATGGTTTAAGACCAGGAAACTACAGACTGAAACCACTAAATGGCCAATGGATTGGAACATAGTGTATGGGGGGGGGAGTGGAGGGCTTCTTGGGCATGGCACACATGTGTATGCAAGTAGGCATATGTGGGAAGGATTATGAGCTGGGAATAGTGTCTCTCAATCATGTCTTCCAAATCCCTTTCCCCTCTGAGCTCTTGAGAAACAGCTGGTCTTGGCATTAGAAGTTGTGTGTCCTAATTCTAGTTTCATCATTCATTGGTTTTGTGACCCTGGGTAAGTCTCTCTACTGTAAACCTCTGTTTCCTCCTTGTTAAATGGAGATAGCAATGCTTGCATTGCAGCATAGAACAGAAGAGCATCAGATCTTCGAGTTCACAAGCATTTATTGATTGTTCCCTATGTGCCAGGCTCTGTCCTAAGGGCTGGGTATGCAAATAAAAGCAAACTGAAAACCCTTGCACTCAAGGAACTTACATTCTAATGGGAGGAAACAAAGTGTAAAAGAAAGCTGAGAAGGTGGGGAGAGAAAGTACCTAGCCAGAGGAAGGGGCTCAGGGGCCGAGTGATCTTCCAGGGTGAAATCCCTGCTGAGAGATGGCTAGAGTAAAGTTACCTTCCAGGGTAATTTTAGAAGGCTTCTGGGTAATAGTGGAGAAAGAAATCTAGAGTTAGGGTCAACGGCAGAGGGGAATGAAGGATTGAGTCAGAGCAATCAGAAATCCTTCCTTTGAATATTGTCTCTGCTACTTACTACTCTTGTTACCTTGGGATCATTTGATCTCCATGAGCTCCCACTTTCTATATCTGTAAAATGAGGAGACTGGACCAGGACACCTCAAAGGTTGCTTCCAGTTCCAACCTGAGGCTGCTATTCTGAACTCCATCACAGGAGACACGTAGCAGAGAGCCCTGGATTGGAATGCCATCCCCAATACTGCCTAGCAATGTGACCTTGAGCAAAACCACTTGACCTCTCCATTGTTAGCCTCCATCTCTCTGTAGTAGGGACAATAATACTTGTCCTTCCTATCTCACAGGGTTTTTGGTAGAAAGACCATTTGTAAACTTTAAGGCACCATAGGAAACAGCATCAAAGATATTATTATTCCTCATCTGTTTAATTGCCTGATTGCAATGCACCTGTTAGAGATGTTACCTGAGTACCCCTCCTTGCTTTGCAGCTTCCCTGATATGCATTTACTCAGCTTCTGCTTCTCTGCCTTCTCTCCAGTAGCTTTTCCCAGCCATAACCCATCAGGGGCAGTCTCCCCCCTCCTTCTCCTCCCTCCCCACACCTTCTCACTTCACTGACTCCTCATCAGATTTTCCATCTCTGCCTCAAGCCGATCTCTCTCTCTCTCTCTCTCTCTCTCTCTCTCTCTCTCACTCTCTCTCTCTCTCTCTCTCTCTCTCTCTCTCTCTCTCTCTCTCTCTCTTTCTCTCTCTCTCTCTCTCTCTCAATCTCTCCCTCCTCCCTCCCTCCCTTCCTCCCTTATCCACACTGCTTAATTCTCCTCCCTTGGCTGCTATTTATTATTTAAGTCTGTAGAGCAACCAGGGTTAGAGCATCTCTCTGAGAGAAGCTGTGGCATAGAAAATAGAACTTCCTTGGCCCTGTAGCTCTTGGTTATGTGGAAAGAAAGGAGAAAAAACTAACCACCTCATTTCTCCCTAAGTCCCTTCTATTTTCAGTCCTTTTAATCTTTGTTTTCTTATTTTATTTCTTTTTGGAGGGGGCAAAGTAGGGCAATTGGGGTTAAGTGACTGACCCAAGGTCACATGGTTAGTTTTGTGTTAAGTGTCTGAGGTCAGATTTGAACTCAGGTCCTCCTCATTCCTGGGCTGGCGCTCTATGCAATGTGCCACCTAGCCACCCCTAATCTTTGTTTTCATAGGAACAATTCCCTAAGAGCTGGAGTTGATCCAGAGTAGAATGAGCTGTCTCCACAGGTAGTGAGATAACCAGGGGTCTTCAAATGAAAGTTATATCACCACTTGCCAGGGATGTTGTTAGAGGACTTTCTACCTTTCCACAAGTTGCACTCAATGCCCTATGCTATCCCTTCCAGTTCTGAGATTTTGTTATTCTATGATTTAGTACTGTCCCCAAATGGAACAGACATTTTTTTTTTTGGTTAGGCAGTAAGCTCCCTGTCACTGGAGGTCTTCAAGTGAAGCCTAGATGAGCCCTTGTTGGGAATGGTGTATAGTCCATATGTGTTTGGGTATGAGTTGGAGTGGCTATCCTCCAAAGCCTCTTTCAACCCTGAGATTTTCTGATTCAATGTATTAGAGCTGTCCCCAAATTGAACAGGCTGCTTTGATAGTGAATGAATGTTATATCACTGGAGGTTTTTGGGCAAAGACTGAATGACCAGTTGTCTGTAACATTGTAGAAGAGAGTTTGGCTCAGGCAGGGGTCACAGGAATTGACTTCTGAGCTCTTTTACAAATCTGAATTTTATGATCCTATCAAATGGGTACAGAGCATCGAGCCTGATTATACTAAGCTCACTCCTTAACTTAAACAGGACAGAACCAAGCCGAGGGATTTGGAAAGGAGACCCAGGGACCTAAGAGGTGAATCTTAGGGATTGGCTCACATATGATTGAACTAGTCCTGAGCAGGGAGTCCACTAGAAGGTGAGGGGAAATTACAAGCTCCCACAGGATCTTTCCCAGGATTCTGAATTAGCCCTAAAAAGTTGAGTTTTTCTAAAGGTGCCCATTACAGAGACCATTCACCAACATCCACCATCTATGTAACTGTGCTCCCACCCCATCCCTAGAAAATTGCATTCCCGAAGGAGGAAGTGAATGGCTACCCTAGCCAGGCATAATTCCATAACCTCCAGCTGGGTTCATGTTTAACTCCGTTGGCCCTGGTTCTGTCCCTCACTTGGTTTTTAACTACGTTCCAGAGGGAGGGAAGCATGTGAAATGACCATGTTTGTTTTGCCCAAGCAAAATCCATTTATAAAGTGCAGCACTTGTTAAAAAAAAAAAGCTATTGACTAAATATAAGAAAATAAGCTAAAGCAGTAGTTCCTTAAAAGGACCCTGTCCAATAATTTGATTTTTCCCCCCTCTCTCCTCAAAGGCCGGAGAGACATAATCAATCTTGGTGCTCCATGGGCCGTCCTTGTTACAGCTTTTTCTTAAGTGAGAAAAGCAAAACAAGGTAGCAGCTGAGGTTCCAAATTGGCTCTCCTCCAGAAAGAATCAGGCCACCAGAGCTCTACCTCCATGGCTTCTCCGTGCCCCCAGCTTCGGCCTTCCTGCTCTATTACCTGTCACCCCTCAAGTTTTTCCACAGGTGCCCTTATTGTGAACAGAGCCCCCTAGCATCTGCCCTCGTACCATGATCCCCTCTGAATGTATGTTCCCAGTGTGTCCCCTTGCCACAGAGCTCCTGCCCCCACAAATTGTAG
This sequence comes from Petaurus breviceps papuanus, assembly GCF_028583685.1. NCBI lineage: Eukaryota > Metazoa > Chordata > Mammalia > Diprotodontia > Petauridae > Petaurus > Petaurus breviceps. The sequence continues at coordinate 828,284 of NW_027187393.1, forward strand.
GCCATGTGTGCTGACCTCCCCCTTCCCTCTCCTACTCCCCCTTTTCTAGTCTACAAATGAGTACGCCCACGTGGAGATTCTTGTAACGATTTCCCATCCTGCCAGTCTTATCCAAATAACCCATCTAAGCACTTTAAATTCTGAAATCCCACTCATCAGATAACAGGGGGAATGATTTTCATGAGGCAGACACACAGCAAGACAGCACACTACCTACTGTTTCCACACACACCCCTCATTATTATTTCTGGTATAGCATAGATAGAGCCCATGTGTTACACATGTTACATACTTTACACACATCTCTCTCTATAGGGAGAATAATATCTAGCATTTTGTGTATTTTTTTATTTGTTTATATATATATATATATACATATATTTGAATATTTGATTTTAAAACTTTCAATTCCAGATTCATTCCCTTCCCCCCCTGCCACCCACCCCCACTGGGGAGACAAGCAGTTCAGTATAGGTGATGTATTGTAGAAGACTGACTATATTTCCCTCCCTCCTATCCCACATCCCACTTGTTCTATTCTCTACTTTGATCCTGTCCCTTTTCAAAAGTGGGTGCTTCCAACTTCCCTCCCCCCCAGCCTGCCCTCCCTTCCATCATCCCCCCTCACATCCCCTTCCCCCCCTATTCTCCTGGAGGGTGAGATCCCCTATTTAGTGTGTATTTCCCTCCCTCCTCAAGCCAGATTCAATAGGAATAAGGTTGACCCATTCCCTTTTGCCTTCCTATTCTTCCCCTCCATTGTAACCATTTTCCCTTGCCTCTTCTGTATGAGATAATTGACCCACTCTGTCTCTCCCCATCTCCTCTCATTATATTCCTCTCACCTCTTAATTTAACCTTTTAAGTATCATCCCTTCCTGTTAAATTGGTCCCGTGCCCTCTATCTATGTATATACACACATTCACATATGTATTCATATGCCCGCATACCCTCATATAAAGATATATATATATATATATATATATAATATATATATATTTCTAAACCCTTCAACTACTGAGAAAAGTTTCATAAGTTACAATTATTGTTTTTCCATGTAGGAATGTTAATAGTTCAACTTTGGCCAGGTGGCTCAGCAAGCAAGAGCTTCAAATCCGGGCCCAGACACCCAGCACCACACCCAGAAACAACAACCGGCCTTGCAACCCCAAGCAAGCCACTCAACCCCGATTGCTCCAAAAAAAAAAAAAAAATAGTTCAACTTTGATAAGTTCCTTATGATTTCTTTTCCCTGTTTACCTTCTCGTGCTTCTCTTGCTTCTTGTATCTGAATGTCAAATTTTCTATTCAACTCTGTTTTTTTCAGCAAGAATGCTTGAAAGTCCTGTATTCCACTGAATGACCATATTTTCCCCTGAAACAGGATACTCAGTTTTGCTGGGTAGGTGACTCTTGGTTTTAATCCCAGCTCCCTTGACCTCCGGAATATCACATTCCAGGCCCTTCGATCCTTCAGTGTAGAAGCTGCCAGATCCTGGGTTATCCTGATTGTGTTTCCACAATATTCAAATTGTTTCTTCCTGGCTGCTTGTAATATTCTCTCCTTAATCTGGGAATTCTGGAACCTGGCTATAATATTCCTAGGAGTTTTCTTTTTGGGATCTTTTTCAGGAGGTGATTGGTGGATTCTTTCAACCTCTATTTTGCCCTCTCGTCCTAAAACATCAGGGCAGTTTTCTTTGAGAACTTCCTGGAGGATGCTCTCCAGGCTCTTACTTTGGTCATGGCTCTCAGGCAGTCCAATAATTTTTAAATTATCTCTCCTGGATCTATTTTCCAGGTCAGTGGTTTTTCCCATGAGATATTTCACATTCATTTGTTTGGATCTGTTTCACAGCATCTTGATTTCTCATAAAGTCATTAGCTTCCATTTGCTCCAATCTAATTCTGAAGCAATGATTTTCCTCAGTGAGCTTTTGAGATTCTTTTTCCATCTGGCAAATTTGACTTTTTAAGGCATTCTTCTCCTCATAGCCTTTTTGAGCCTCCTTTGCCATTTGAGTCAGTCTGTTTTTTAAGGTATTATTTTCTTCAGTCAGGCTGTTAACTCTCATTTCATAATTTTCTTGCATTGTTCTCATTTCTCTTCCCAATTTTTCCTCCACTTCTCTTATCTGCTTCTTAAGGTCCTCTATGGCCTGTAACCAGCTTATATTTTCCTTTGAAGCTTTTGGTGCAGGAGTTCTGACTTCACTGATTTCCTCCTGTTCCATGCCTTGCTCCTTCTTATCCCCAAAATAGGAGTGTAATGTTGGAATCTTCTGTCTGCTTTGTTTCCTTTGCCTGCTCATTTTGCCACTCAATGATTTGACTTTTGGGCTTTTTGCCACAGTAGGACTCTGCCACCAGACAGGGGAGTTTTCGTCCCAAACGCTGGGGTTTTCTCAGCTGCCGGAGGTATTAGATGGGTGCCCTCTCTGAGGTCTCCACACGCTCTGGCAAGCTGGACACACACCCCAGGACCTCCACCCTAGACTGCAATCCAGATCCAAGCAGGTTAAAGCAAGAGCGATGACCCCTCAGACTGGTGCTTGGTCCCCCTACACTCTGCAGGCCAGGAGCTGAAGCCACCACGTGGCGCTGTCAGGCTGTGCCAGCATCTCAGTGGTTTCTCGCCCCGGGGGTAAAAGCCACGCACTCCCACTTACTGGGTCCCAAAGTCCAGAATGCACTGGCCTCTCACCTTGTCCTTCGCATCTATGTATTGATAAATCTGGAAACAGCCACAGCTGCTGCTGATCTGGAGTCCCTCTGGCTGGCGGTTGGTCAGGCCCGCCCTGAGGGTAAAGCCTCGGTGTGGTGCTGGGCTCTGCTCCCAGAGCTTTGCGCTGGCCGATTCCTGCCGGCCTGCCCGACTGTTCTCAGCGGGAGGTTAGTTTCTCTGTGTCATTTTGTGGGTTCTGCAGCTCCAAAGTTTGTTTAGAGTCCCCTTTTTACATGGATTGGGGAGGGTGGAAGCCGGAGCCGCGGGAGGGTCGTGCTTCTACTCCGCCATCTTGGCTTCGCCCCCCTTGCATTTTGACAGTGTTTTAAAGTTAGCAAGGCATTTTCATCAGAGAAAACCTATGAGGTAGGGAGGATACCCATTTCTACCCCCATTTTATAGAGAAGGAAACTGAGACTCAGAGAGGTCAGATGACTTTCCCATGAAGACTTGATTAGTAAATAGCAGAGGCAGGACTCTGACATCTAATGCCAAGGTCAGTGTGTTATTTTTTTCTCTGTTCCATACTGCCTTTTCCATTCTTCCTATGAATGAATATAAATCTGCATATACACTCCTCACATATATCCAGTCCCTCCCCTTCAGGCAAGACACATCTACAAAAAAATAGCCATATTCTATTTGCAGCCCACACCAAGCTATGCTTTTAGCAGGCAGCACTCATTTGGTGGTCTATGGCTTTGCTAAGAAACACTATCCATCATGTCCAATTCAACCAAACTTGACCCAATTCAATTCAACAAAGACTTTTTATGAGTGCAGGGTGCTGTCCTTGGTCCAGGACAAGATATGAAGTTGAGACACACATTGCTCTTGTAGATATGGAACTCAGATTCGTGGGATAGGGAGATAAGACACAAATACAGATAACTATATAATATTACATCATACAGAGGCAGTGTGGGTAGGGAACAGAGAGTCAGCCTTGAAGGCAGGAAGCCTTGGGCTCAAGCTACAGCTCTGACATAGTGGTTGTGCTACGATGGGCAAATCCCTTTATCCCTCAGTGTTCTCCCCTCCCCAATTCTCTAAAGCTATAACTTGCTGAACTGGTGCTGCTCTCCATTGGCAAGAGGGAATTTTCTCACCAAGAGATCATAAGACCAATGAAGTCACAGACCTGATCTTTCAAAAAAATCACTTTGTACGTACTTTAGAGAGGTGAAGCAAAGTGTTATGTGAGGTCTGAGAGGGAAGGTCATTACTGACAGAGAGATCAGGGTAGATGGCATTTGAATTGGATTTTAAAAGGATAAAGAGGCAGAGAAAGAGCAGCCTAGCCATAGGGAACAGTGTATATAGTAAAATGCAGGGCATGTACAAAGGACAGCGTGCAGTCCAGTTTGGCTGGAGTGTAGAGTACATGGGAGGGCAATAGTATGAGATAAAGATAGGTTGTGGAGGGCCTTGAATGCCAGGATCAGCATGGAAGACTTTTGAGTAGAGGAGTTACAAGAGGAGATCCCTGCCAGAGAAACACATACATTTATTCATCATGGGAGTGCTGACACCCATGAAGCCAACTTTAGGATGGCTGTGGTCTAATCATACCACTCAGCCATGTGTAGTAGTAGAAAAGGAATTTTTGGGCAGACCTGGGTTCAGATACTGACTCTTCCAATAAACTGTCTGAGTGACCTCAGACAAATTGCATTACTTTCTTGAGCCTTCCTCTGTGAACTGATTTGAGGGGATTGGGCTAGCTAGATCAGAGTTCTTTAACCTGGGGTCTATGTACTTGTTTTTTAAAAAAATATTTTGATAACTTCACCACCATAATTGATTTCCTTTGTAACCCTATGTATTGAAAAGAATTGTTCTGAGAAAAGTCCCCGGGCTTCACCAGATTTCCAGGAGGATCCAGGACATACAAAAAGGTTATGATCACCAGGCCCAGATGATCTATGAAATCACTTCCTGTTATGTTCTAACATAGAACATAGAATATTTTAATATTCTGTGGTCCAAGAGCCCTTCTAGCTCTGATATTTTCTGATTCAGGGAATTTTTTATTCCCTCAAACTTTGTACCCCAATGAACTTATCCTTCGTCTGGCTCAATCCCATTTCCCCCAGATTGTACTGGAACATTCTTTCCTGGGCTCTGTCAGAGACATCACCTCTCAGGCAGCCCCCAGCTTCCCTAGACCAGCTCTTACCTCCCTAAAGGCTGTTTGTTCCCACCAAGGTGGGCTCAGCACCACGATAATTGCTGCTTTCCACAATGACATAAAAATCTAAGAGCCCCAATCAATATAGCACACACACATCATCATCTTTCATTACAAACGATAAAAACATAAATAGCCGCAGTGTCTGCGGAGGCACAAGAAGGCTGTTATGGGGGGCAGGGTGGGGCAGGGCAGGGCAGGGCAGTAAGTCTTTTGTCATTTCTATAGCATCTCTGAAGGTGGCACCTACCTATGTTCAGAAGCCTTTATAAAGAGATAGTCCAAGAAGAAAGCCCACCCCAAGGTACCCTCGATCACTTTTTGTTGTATTATCTTCTCTTTAATGGAGTCACCTCTTCCAATCTCCAACCAAAACTGCCCCTTTGGTTTTTTGTTATTTTTTTTTGGAGGGGGAAAGGCAGGACAATTGGGGTTAAGTGACTTGCCCAAGGTCACACAACTAGTAAGTGTTAATTGTCTGAGGTCATATTTGAACTCAAGTCCTCATGACTCCAGAGTTGGTGTTCTATTTACAGCTCCACCTAGCTGCCCCTCGTTTTTCTTATTAAAAATGGTCCTCAATAGTCCTTATCCTACCACTAAAGGCACAATCGAAGACCCAGGGAGGAACAATGATGGTCATCCTAATTCCCATTTCTAGAGCATTTTATAGCTTAACAAAGTACTTTCTCCATCACAACTCCATGAGAGGGATCACAAGTATGTTTTTCTATTTACAGAGGTTTTCAGGAACTAACAGTCATAGAGAAATGACTTGACCAAGGTCACTCCTTAAGTGTGCAACAAAGTTAAGATAAGAACATTTACCTTCTGATGCTTCACTCCCTTTAGTTTTTCTATCTGGGCCTCAGTTTTTTCATATATAAAATGAGCCAGTTGGACCAGGAAGTCTCTAAGGTCCTTTTCAGTTCTATAATTCCATGATATTCTTTTTTTGTTTGTTTGCTTTTTGGAGGGGAAAGGCAGGGCAATTGAGGTTAAGTGACTTGCCCAAGGTCACATGTCTAGTAAGTGTAAGTGTCTGAGGTCGAATTTGAACTCAGGTCCTCCTGACTCCAGGGCCAGTACTCTATTCACTGCGCCATCTAGCCTCCCCTCCATGATATTCTAAGAGATTTTTCTCCTTCACTTCTGGTTTGGATGAAGAATGGGAAAAAAAAAAACCAAACCATTTATTAAGCACTTACCCTGTGCAAGACACTTTGTGCTAAACCCTAGAGGTACAAATAAGAAAAGTGAAAAGTTCCTGCCTTCAAGGAGTTTACATTCTAATAGCAGAAGACAATGTGCTTAAGGGAGTGGTAACCAGGGAAGAGAGTTTTGGTCTGGGGAGTGGAAGGAAGAGTGAATTTGATCACCTGATGCACTCTTTGAAAAAGTGGTGGTGGTATTGTTGATTTGATTACTGTGCTCGAAGTCTGAGGTGACCAGCTGGGAGCTGGGCTGGAGGAAGAGGAGAGGGCCAATACAAACTGTAGTTGGAGGGATGGCAGGGTGGACTAGGGAGCAGATGAAGCTCATTTCATTTTACATCTGCTGCCCTACCTGATTTAACTCCACAGGATGAGATGACAGACCCTTTGGTGTGCCCTCCCTGCTCCTCACCACTCTCCTGTCTCCTTTTGGCTGTGGTGTCCCTCTTTAGATTATAAACTCCTTGAGGGTAGGGACTGTCTTTTTTAAAAAATTGTATCATCAGTGCCTAGCTGAGTGCCTGACATACTAGGCACTTAATAAATCTTGATTGGATTGAATAGTCTGGACTTGTCTGGATGGGTGACTTGATATAGTGGTTCTTCCTCTTCCCTTCAGGTTTACTCTGAATTAGAGCCAAGTCACCCCTTAGGCAGCCACCGGTATCCTGAACAGTCATATTTCCCTTGTCTCCCCTTGGAAGAAATTGCCCTGAACTCACCTCTCTCTTTGATGCACACAAAGCTCCCTGTCAGTCTTCCCTCCTTGTCTTCCTCAGGCCCTTCCCCCCTCTGCTGCTCTTCATCGTCAAGCCTTTTCCTCTAACTACCTCCTAAAGGCTTTCAACCTCAATTAACTCATGGTACTTTCTGCCCCTGCCCACTGCCTCTACAACAGGTTCTATTACTCTTCATAGCCCTGCCTTTCTGATCTTTCCATCTCTCTAAAAGCTTTCTTTTCTCCTTTCATCCTCTCTCAATTGGTTCACAAATCTGTGCTCTGTTGGCAGATTGTCACAGAGACTGCTTGTCAAACACCACTCACTTAGAACAAACATTAACATATATGGAACCCACATGGACTTTATGATTGCTGCTTCTCCCCCTCCCCTCCCAGAGCTGCACTCGAACCCCACATATGGGGGAGGGGGGGAGAGAAGACAGAGATGGACCCAGTATCTCTCAAATTATATTTTTCTTCTCCCTAGCATTACTGATTCTGTGTTTACACAACCCTACTACTCCTTGGTGCTTCTCCTCAGGGACCAGTATTCATTTTCATTTCTTGTGATCTTGTCCCTTTGTATTTCTCAGTTTAGCCACAGAATGATAGAATGTCAGAACTGGAAGAGATGTAGAGATCATCTAGTCCAACCCTACTAGTTTACAGATGAGGAAACTGAGGCCCACAAAGGTTAAATGACTTTTAGTCCCATTTTACCCCCTAGAGTTATTGTATAAGGGCTGGGAAAGTTAGCTAACCTTTCTGTGCCCATGTCCTTATTTGTAAAATAGTGCACACAGGGGGTGGCTAGGTGGCATAGTCAATAGAGCACCAGCCCAGGAGTCAGGAGGACCTGAGTTCAAATCCCTCTTCAGACACTTAACACAAAACTTGCTGTGTGACCTTGGGCACGTCCCAATTGCCCTCCAAAAAGCAAAAAAAAAAAAGTGCCTATGTTATTCTTCCTCTCCCGCCTGCCAGTAAAATGTAAGCTCATTGAGAACAGGAGATGTTTCACTTTTGTTTTTGTATCCCCAGCACATAGCATGGTGCCTAGCACATAGTAGGAGCTCAATAAATGAATGAATGTTCATTGAATTACAATCTCCTATCTGCCTCAAAGGGCAATGTAAGAATGGAAGGAATCAGGTTGATAAAATGCTTTGAATTCCTCAGAAAAAGGATGCTACATAAATGTAAAGTGCCTTTAAAAAACAAAACTCTTCTGGCTATGGCTGTGCTCAGGTAGGCATCAATGAGTGAAGGAAAAACACTTCCTTGTCTGCTGAAAGCCATCAGTTTGTACAGTGACTTATAATTATCAATGTAATTTGATACACAGCTTCATAAAAGCCCTTTGAAATAGGTAAGGTAGGGATTATGAGTTCCATTTTGGAGATTAGGAAAATGGTTAAGAAAAGTTAGGAGGTTTACAGATTTAGGCATGTCTCAGAAGATTCCCAAGAAAGTGAGAGGACAGAAGAACATGCCATATGAAGATATGTTGAAAGAACTGGAGACATTAGGTTGGGAGAAGAGAAGTCTTGGAAGGAAGGGGAAATTGATCACTGTCTCCAAGTTTTTGAAGGATCATGTGCAATAGGGGTTAGATTTATTCTGTTTAATCACAGAGAACAGAATAACCAGGAGCAAATGGGGGGAGTAGCAGAGAGACATTTCAGAGTGATGCAAGGAATAACTTTCCAGAAATCAGAGCTAGTAGTAAATAGACTCTGGGACTGTGGAGTTAATGAGCTCCCTGTTACTGAAGCTCATATTTGGGCACAGATTTGGTAGGGATCCTGTTCAGTTTCAGATCTCCAAGTTCCCCTTTAACTCGGAAATTCTGTAACTTCCCAAAGGTCACACAACTAGTGGAGCTGAGGTCTGAACCTGTCTTCTGATCATGATAATGATAATAATAATTATTTCAAGAGCATCTGAAACTTTACAAAGCACTTCCCCAATTCACCCCCCACCAAATACAATATTAATATCCCCATTTTATAGATGACAAAATTGAGGCTCAAAGGAGCAAAGAGATGAAGCTAATTATTGCTGGAACTTGAACCCAGAACTTCTGACCCCAAGTGAAGACATAGTTTTACTACATTGTACCACTCTAATTTGATTGTAATAAAGGTATTGAAAACTGGAGGAAGAAACCTTGAATCCTAGACATACGGTTTCTTGGCTTCACCATATTTTTAGTTGTCTTGGTCACCTCCTAGCCTCAGATCAAAGTGCAAAAATGTAGGTAGGGCAAGAAGGGTTAGGATACTTGCTACAGCTGAGGAAGACTTCAGCGGGCCTGTGTTTTATTTGGCAGCTTGTAACCTGGGATGGATGATTCCAATCCAGATTGTAGTTCCTTCCCTTTCCTTCTCTCCCCCTCACTCCAGCTGGGACTGAATAGGTGGCCAAAGGGGGAACTTACATCATCATCAGCTGCCAAACAGGGCCATTTAACACTGGTAGGATTTACGTGCCACATGTACACAGAGAATGAAGTGAGGTAGAAGGATCCCTAGATTTGCAGTCAAAGGATATGGGTTCTAGTCCTGGTTCTTATCTATACAATCTATGTGACCTTGGGACCTTCTCTGGACCTCATTTTACTGCTCTGTAAAATGAGAGGATAATAAAAAGGGCTTCTAGCTCAAACTGTTTTGATCTTATCATTATATAAAACAAATCAGGGTGTGCCCTAATAGGAGGGAACCAGAAGATTGCTTTGGGGACAAAATTTTTCCAGTCACATCTTGGTTCTATAATGGCCTTTTGAACCAAGTGCTGGAACTTGTTCAGGGGAAGAATCCTGACCATGGTCATTGGATTGTTGAGAATTTAGTAGTTGAAGCAAGTAAGAATTATGGAAAGTGAGAAGGAGCTCCTTCAACTTTAAAAGATCCATGGGTTCATCACTATGGGACTTTTCTCTGCCCAGATGAGTCATAAGCACTCTCTGCTTCCTGGGTCTTCAAGCAGAGGGTGGACAATCATTTGTTAGGGATGCTGTAGAAGCTCATGTGCAGGATTGATATAGATCAGATGGCTTATGAGGTGTCCTCCCTCTCTGTGGCCCCATCCTCATGAATTTTGTTTCCTTCCCACCAAATTCATCCCCTGAAAGCCTCCTCTGAAGGATAAGCCTCTCCACACTTGGCTAAGTTAGTCCTTAAATGAAAGACACTGTTCAGCCCTCAGCCTGCACTTGAAGCATGTTCAACTTGGTAAGACATTCTAGAGCAGGAGTGGGGACCCTGCAGCCTCAAGGCCACATATGACCCTCTAGATCCTCAAGTGTGACTCTTTGACTGAATCCCAACTTCACAGAACAAATTCTGTTTTTTTTTCTTTTTGGAGGGCAATTGGGGTTAAGTGACTTGCCCAAGGTCACATGGCTGGTTTTTGTGTTAAGTGTCTGAGGCCGGATTTGAACTCAGGTTCTCCTGACTCCAGGGCCGGTATTCTATTCACTGCGCCGCCTAGTCGCCCCAAGGTTCAGTATTCTTTTTTTTTTTAAGCAATTGGGGTTAAGTAACTTGCTCAAGGTTACACAACCAGTTATTTTGTGTGGGTGCCAAGTATCTGAGGCCTTAACTGATCCCGGGTCTCCCAACACCAGGGCCGGTGCTCTTACTCACTGCACCACATGGCCGCCCCTAAGGTTCAGTATTCTTAACTACAGCAGGATGCTTCATCTCTTTCCATTACCCCATATTGTCCCAATATCTCTCTCTATTCAGATGGCTGAGTCTCCATGTGGCAGAAGGATCAGGTTTTAGGCAGTGGGTATGGAAATATTATAGCAGTGACATGGGCAGATTATGGTACTGATAATATTGATATACTGATGGTCCTTTTTCTACCACTCAATCAAGCATTTATTAAACACCTAGTATTTGTTAGGTACTATGCTCAGTGCTTCAGATACAAATATAAAAGTGATGCAGTATCTACTCACAAAGAACTGACTACATCCTTTGCTTTATATGATATGATACTTATGTGACTTTGGGCAATGCACTTCCTTTCTCTGGGCCTCAGTTTCCTCCTTTGTGCAATGTAGGGATTGTACTAGATTGTCTCTGAGGATATATCCAGCTTTGACATCTTGTCTCATGTATTCTAGGAACCCTTCCAGCTCTGACTTCTTTACCAAATAATCTTTAAGGGCATTTTTGGCTCTCGCTGTGTGCTTTATATGCCTCACCTCTTTCATTTGTATTTATTTTCTTCTTTCTCATCTGCACGGGCTTGCCAAAAGACATTGCTTGTTCTTCTGAAATAAAGGGGTTATATAGTCTCTTGGAATATCTTTCCCTTCCCTGGTCTTCTAGAAAGCACAACGGAAATTTGCTTTCCAGCGGATGAGCACTATGTGGGAACTGTCCAGGGTTCTGCCCAGGAGCAAATGTTTTTCTAGCTGTTCTTGCCAACCAGGGTGCCAGATTTTCCCCGGCTAGTTGTAATCATGGAATCACAAGATACCAGAGCTTGAAAGGACCAGAGAGATCATCCAGTTCAAACTTTTTGTTTGAAACTGGGGACAATGAGGCCCAGACAAGGAAATTGACTTATCTAAGATCACACATGGGTATAATAACAATAGGTAAAGAGAGGACTGCATCATTGCCACAATTGGCCCATGGCACTTTGCTACAAGGAAATGACTGGCTCATGATCATACAGGTGGCAGAGATAGAGCTGGAGAATTCATGAAGGTAACTATGAAGGTAACCAAGTAATCCATGTATATGACCCCTGGCATATATACCTTTTACCTGGGCTTCTTCACAGCTACATTCTGGTAGATATGGTGGGAGGGGGAGAGAAGAAGGGCTATATACTCCAATCCCACCAAAGGAAAGATCAGAATCATGCTCATTACATCCAAGTTTAGGCTCTGGTGTGGGTGTTCCTTGACTAAGACCTGTTCTGGAAGTTATAGTCCCACTCATCCTGCTTTTACAGATCAATAACCACAAAGCTGTCATCATAGAACCAGTAAGAGGCATATACCTGAGGAAGAAGAGGCCTGCTTCTGGGGAAGGGTGAAGTGAGAAATGGGGCAGGAAAGGACATCATTCCCTACTTGTCTGTATTCTTCCCTCTCTCCTTAATTACATTTGTATTCAAAGTGCTGGTTCATCTTGGGCAGATGGACGACACCTCTGGTCTAAGCCTTAAAGATCAGCGTGCATTCCCTGAGTTCCCTCAGCCTTGTCATCACCCTTGTGCATTGTGACTGAGTCTCTCCTCTAGCTCCCTCTTCTAAGACCATTCTTAGGTTGGGAATGTCTATTCAAATACTAAAAGAGTAAAAATCTCTCCTGGTTTAAAAAAAACCCCTACTTGAATTCCTGTCTCTGCTCCTTCCCTACCCCTAGCTCCTGTTCAGTATATGTCCCATCATGTGAACATGACAGCCATATGCAGAACTATGGCGTAATTGGGAAAGTATGTTTGCATGCCCTCTCCATAGATGCCAACACCCTACATTTTGGAGGTCCTAGAGACAGCACTAACCTGTCTCCCATTTTTCCATTCTAATAACACCCCCTACTAACTCAGGCCTCCTTCCTTCACACTAACTTCCTAGCCTCCCATATCTTTCTTTCCAACTCATCCTCCACAGATTACCTCCCTGCCCCACTCCCCATTATCCTGCTTAAACTTTTTAAATCCTAGCTCTGATAATATTACTCTTGGGTTCAGAAACATTTCTTAACTCCCCACTCTCTACAGGGCACTCTGAGCCAGAAATGGGGTAAACAAAGGCAGAAATGACTCTACCTGTGGTAAGAACAGGGACAAAGACTCAGCCTGGTTAGAGCTGAGAGAGACTATAAGAGATAAGGACTGGAAGGGGCTGGCCTTGAACACCAGGCTAAGTGCTATGATCTTACAACTCCAAACTCTGTCTACTCTCTACTACATCATAAAATGTTAGAGCTTCGGGACCTAGAAGTCATCTAGTCGAAACCCTTTATTTTCCTGAGGCCCAGAGAGGAAAAGTGACTTGCCTGTGGTCCAGCATCTAAATTCTGAAATAGCCATTTTCAGCAGAAAGATTCCTAGCGTTATTACCAAATATTCAAGACTGTCTCTAGGCTGCCCTCTCTGGCTTCCCAAGACCAATCAGAGTTTTCCTGCCAGCCTTTATGTCATCCTTTCCCAAGCTAATCCATCTGTCCCCTGCCCTGGCCCTGGCCCGGCTTGATAAATCCCCTTCCCTGCCCCTTCCCACAAAATCCAAAAGACCTTCTAGGGGGAGGAGTCTCAGTATGACCCTCCATTGGCTCTGGATAGGGCTCCTCCGACCATCACTCCACTGAACAAGGCAAAGTGAAGGTGGCACACAGATTCGCAAGCTGAGCTCGGCGACACAGGCACGTCTCCCTTTTACAACCTGAATCTCTAAATCACCCATGTCTCTTGGCAAGCTAAGGATGTGGCGAGAAGCTGTTAATAATAGATATAAGTTTCTGTCTGGGAACGAATTGCTTAAGACGGTAATTAGCATTTTAATTTAAGCATTTTCCTCACTCTCACCTCTGGAGACCTGGGTTCGAATCTGGAACTGGGGTCACTAGTGAAATGAGTTTTACTGTCTCGCCTTAGGTCCCCGTGGACATTTGTCTTTTGTCACAGAGAAAACCACAGCAGAGGGGAGAGTCTGGCCTGAGGGGGGCAGTGTCTTTCTAGTTTGGGCAGGCAACTGTTGGCAAGAGCAGAGAAATATAGAATCATGTAATGTCAGAGCTGGAAGGACGCTCACAAGATAATGGAGCCCGATTTCTCTATTTTTACGGGGGGGGGAGAGGGAGGAAACTGAGGCCCAAAGATGGGAACAGATTTGCCAAAGTGACACCCTTGTGGTGCAGTGGAAAGAGCATGGATTTGGAAGCAGAACTGTGTATCTTTGGACAAGTCACTTGACTTCTGAGACTAAATTTCTTCATCTGAGAAATAAGGAGGAGGCCAGTGGACTCTAGGGCCTCCAAGGTTTTTTTCATTTTTCAAACCCTGATCTCAGTTCTTCCTATTCAAAGTCAAGTGCCTTTTCCATTTCATCATCCAATTTTATAGAAGGGAAAGTCAAATAGCACTAACACTAATGTTTCACAGTATCTCAAGATTTTGTGATTTCATTAGTGTCTCTTTCTGCCTGAAGACCTCAAGCTCTCTATGCCTTAAGTTAAGACAGCTTTCATAAGTTATTGTAGCCAAAAATATTCACCCTGTGACCAACCTTTTGGTGATGAGCCACAGTGACCTTGGCTGGTCCTCAGTGGTCAGATACAGAGTCTCTCACTGTTACCATAGTCCTTCCAGCTCAATATGGTCTCTCAAAGCCTATGCTTATCTGGCAGGGCTTTGGAAAGCTCAAGAACATTTAAATCTATGATGAGACAATGGAGGAGTAGTGGAGGGAGAGTGATAGTTACCCCTATTTATATCGCGTAATAAGGGGTCTGTGGATAGATTTCAGATGATTCATGAAAAAGGATGGGGAAAATTGCATCTTTATTTCAATATAATTGGTTTCCTTTGTAATCTTAAGCATTTTATTTTCTGCATTTACAAACATTGTGCTAATAAGGGGTCCATAGGTTTCACCAGATTGCCAAAGGAGTTCATAGCACAAAAAATGTTGAGAGTACTTGGTTTATAGGGAAAGAATAGAGGCTAATGGCAGAGGCAGGGACAAAAGGAAAAGGTAAAACACTAAAGGCAATAGCTAGTGGAACTCGGTTACATAAGATGTCTTAGAATGCAGAGCATGAAATGTTAGAACCATAAGTGACCTTAGAACTCAAAGTATCAGAGCTGGAAGGAATTTGAGAACACAGAATATCAAAATGGGGTTGGGGTATGTGTGCTTAGAGCACAGGTTGTGAGGCAAACTTAAAACACAGAAGAACATAGAAAATGAGGGCTGGAAGGTTGGAACTTTCTTAGCATTTGTTCCAACTGTCTCATATTACAGATGGGGAAAGCAAGCCCTGGAGAGTGCCAGTGACTTGCTCAAAGACCCATGGTAAGAAGGAAAAAGGAGAACAAGGCTAGAGGAGTTAGTGAGGGCTGAAGGGCAGGGATAGTGGCTGTTTGCTTGTTGCTTGTGGGAGTTAAGAGAAAGCAGTGTTGGGGAGATTGAGGGGCAGGGAGAGGGGGCAGGGGTGGGGAAACTGAGCTTGGGGAGGGAAGAAAGTGGCACAGCAGGGCTGTGTGTGGGGAAGCTAGCACTGTGTTTGCCTCCAGCCAGAGCTGTCAGTCCATCACTTCCACAAGCACTAATTTTCTCGATTTTTCCTCAAACGTTGATTTGCTGAGGGCACAGCTTTGCTGTTTAACCAGCCCCACAGCAGCTTGTGATGTCTGGAGCATTAGAAAGAAATGACTTTAATGGAGCTGACTTTTTTTTTTTTTGACAAAAACAAGCTTCTTTTTTTTTTTAAACAATAAAAACCACTACCAACAACAAGAAAGGATCCAACCTTACATCTTTTGATCAGCAATAGCTGGTATAGTAGCAAGATTCTTGGACCTGGAGTCAGAAGATCTGGCTGCTCTGTGTTAAGATGACTTTGGGCAAGTCGCTGTTCTTCTTTGGGGTTCAATTTTCTACTCTGTTGGATTTGACAACATCTCAGGTCCCTCTCAGTTCTAGCAAGCTGTAATAGAGAGTCGGTTCTGATCTTTAGGGCCTCAGGGAATGAGGTCTCCTGTTTGGTTCATGGTCCCAGATCCCACCTTTCAAATGCAGTGACCCTCTGGATGTGGTTCTAGGGCCAATATCCCCACTCAGAATTTTGCTGAGCTACCAGAAGAGGCAGCTTTGGCATAATTTAGTAGTAAGAGCACTGGATTTGGAGTTAGGAATTCCAGATAAAAACTCAGCTGTGCTACCTGCTTGCTCCCTACATGACCTACTCCCTACATGTCTTTCCCTCTCTGGGGCTTAATTTACTCATCTGGTAAAAGGAATGAATTTGACTACATGACCTCTAAGGGCCCTTCGCAGCTCTGAGGTCCCTCTCTAGACTGATCTGTGTTCTGGGGCTGGAGACAAAGGATCTCGTTCCCTTTGGAATAATTCCATCTCATAATTCTTTTCCCCCAGTCTTTAGCCCATCCTACTGATTCTGTCAGTTGGAATGCAGACTACAGGCTGCCAACTGTAACTCCTAGGGGGACAAATCTCTATCCATCAACCTCCTCATCCCAGCACCACTTACTGGCATTGGGGACTACTCTCAATTTGCCACCAGTAGTGAAAAATGACTTGTATTTTTAGCTCCCTGAAAAAGTATCTTTGATATATGAGGCTGTGGGCCCAGGAATCCTGGCCTATGAGATTAGCTCCAGACTGGGGTTTCGAGTGGAGAGGCTAGAAGTGTGGTGGCTATGGTCTGTTGGCTGTTACCCTCTAAAAGGTCTAAATATACCAAAGCTAAAGGGGCAGGCACAGGCCAAGAGATTTGGTGGCATTGAGTTGCTATTAACTGCTGCTGTTCCGTATAGAGCATGATCAAATGTTCCAAGGATATGATCAAATCCCAGCTGTGATACAGGAGGAAGAATACTGGATTTGGAGTCCAAAGTCTGACATTTAATAGCTGAGTGACCTTGGGCAAATCATGTATTCATAGCTTGCAAGAGCTGGAAGAGACTTTAGAGCAGGGATTCTTAACCTGGGGTACATGGATAGATTTCAGAGATTTGGGGAACTTGGATGGGGGAAAATTGCATCTTTATTACAATACAATTGGTTTCCTATTTTGGAATTCTTTTTTATTTTATGCATTTAAAAACATTTTTCTGAGGAGGAGTTCCATAGGCTTCACTAAATCCAATCCGCAAACACTTATTGAGTACTTCCTATGTGCCAGGCACTGTGCTAAGTGCTTGGGTTACAAAGAAAGGTAGATGGCCAAAGGAGATCCATGGCATGGAGAAGATTAAGATTCATGGGCAGAATATTCCAGTCCTGGCATCCTGTGGACCTTACAACACAGAACAATGTCAGACAAAAGAGATTTTTTTTTAAAAGAGGAGAAAGCAAAACGAAGGAGAAATTGCTCCGATGGGATAGGTGCGAGCTAGAACAAAGGGTCTAACAAGATGAAATAATAACAAATTAAAAAAATCAGTTGCAGGAGGACAGGGTGGGGGAAGATGTAGATCACATAAACACAACTGTTTATGTGATTGAGTACCTACAGTCAAAAAAAGGTAAACTGAGAATCATTTCAAAGCCCTAGGAGTTCTAGTGGACTGCAGGTGCAAGATGAATCAGTCATGTGACATGCCAACACCCCCCCCCACCCACCCACCCAAGCCAAGAATATGTGAGGCTGCACAAACAGAATTCAAAGCAAGAGAGACAACAGCGCCACTGTTCTCTTCCCCGGTCCCACCACATCTAGGGGACTGTGTTCATTTCTAGGTAAAGTGTCTTAATGTATATTTAGCTGCGTTTACATTCAGAAGGTTGCTGCAAAAGTGGAGAGAGCCGAGAGGACAATGACTAGGATGACAAGAAGACTCCAAACCACATCTCTTGAGGCCCAGTCGATGGATGGGAGAATGAATGTCTTGGAAAAGAAATGACAATCTTCAAGATTGTCATGTGCAAGTGAGATCAGGTTAAGGAGCGTGGAGTCAATTTTCGAGCTGGAATGGACCTTAGAGGTCCTTAAATCTAACCTTCTTTTATATCTGAGGAAACTGAGGCCCAGAGGAGTTAAGTAAAGTTATACAGGTAGAAAGTGGATGAGTCAGGATTCAAATCCAGCTCTTCTGGCTCCGAATTATCTTGAGTTTTTTTTTTCCTTTTTCTCCCTATTGCACCATGCTTCTGCAGCTTGTTTTTCTTGGCCCCAGAGGGCAGATCAAAGAAGAATGAGGTTTACCAGAAGCAGATATGAAAGCAGTGGAAGAAAAAATTCCTTCACAATGAGAACTATCCAAAAGGAGAATGTGCTGCCTCCAAAGGTTCCCCATCACAATTGGCCTTTAAGCAAAGGCTCCATTGCCCCCTGACTCTGGAGATTCTTCTGGTTCAGGCATGGCTTGGACTAACTTCCCTCTGAAGTCCCTCCCAGGTCTTAGACACTAGGATTCGAAATATGCAAAAATGTAGCACACACCAATGGGGGCACTTTATCTGGCCAGAATGTTGTTTTGGCTCTGGTGTTTATTATCCAGTTATATCTTGCTTCCTGCAAGAGACACACTCCAAAAAATCGTATGTCAGTCAAACTTTTGGCAATTTTATTGCTATTTTAAATACATTAAAGGAGTTTGTCATTTAAAGGAATCTGGGAGCAAATAATTGCGTAAAGCGAACACTCTATTATATTGATTTTTTCGGTTTAGATTTTTCTTAAAGGGGAGCTCACCTACCCAAGTAATGAAAAGAACCAGAAATGTGCATGCTATAGTTAATTGTGTGGCATGGTGGAAAAGACCTTGGCTCTGGAGTCACAGAATCTGGGTTCAAATTCTGCCTTTATTGCTTCCTGCCTATGTGACCTTTGGACTCTGACTTTCTGTTTCTTTATCTGTAAAATGAGGGGGGGGGGTTATGATTCTTTAAAATTATGGCCCTCAAGCTGTAGGATAGTATTCCCAGAACCCCTAAGGTCTCTGTGACAGGGGCCCACCTACCTGCTTGTAGCCACTCCTAACCATGCCTAGGCCAGGAGAATTCCAAGTTACTGAGCTATAGCAGGAAAAGTCCTGGCCTTAGAGTCCTAAGAACTGGGACTTCATAGCTATGTGACCTTGGATAAGTCACTTCTATTTTCTGGGCCTCAGTTCCCTCACGTGTAAAATGAGAAGTTTGGACTTCCTGATCTCTAAGGTTCCTTCTAGTTCTGACATTTTATGTTCTAAGGTCTGATAGTCTATGTGCTGCATTTTCATTGTCTACGTCTCCGAGCACCTCCCAGTCCTGGCATGCTGGGTTCTATGGTCCTTTCCAGCTCTAATATGTTTGGTTCTGAGGTCCCTTCCAATTCTGACATACTCTATTCTAGAGACCCTTCCAGCTCTGACATATTCTATGTCTTAAGACCCCTTTTTTTGATTCTAGGGGCAGCTTCTACATAATAGTTACAAGAATGAAGAAGGTGATAATAGATTGATGAGGAGGAGAGAGAAAGAAGAGTGATCCAGCCCTAGGATCGGGCCTCATGTAGCTGAGAGATAAACCCGAGGGTGAATAGAGTTGACCCCTGATCCCTACAACCCCTACTACAGAGCTTTCCCCAACTCCACCTCCATCTGCTAGGTCAATACCTTATTGATTCTGACAATCTTTTCATCTCTAACTTTAAGTGGGGGCCTAAGATGTGCAGAGGGAATTGTTCCCATAGCAACATGTAGGAGACACAAAACAACCACTGTGCTAAAAGCAACTGCTGGGTTTCACCTGCTCTGAGAGAAATTGTATAGGCATGGTCTATGCCACGACTAAAGAGCCCCATTCTAATGGGGTTTAAAGCCCAGCTATGCCCTTTGACACACCTTCCTAGAGGACCCCTCACTCAACATGAATTGGTTAGTGTGACATAGTAGCCAAACAATTATTTCAATCTTAAATTGCATAAATACAGGCAGAATATCCAGAATGAGGGAGCTATGAGTCCCTTTGTCGTCTGCCTTGGTCAGAACGTGTCTAGTATCTGGGGTCTGTCCTGGGTTCTCTATTTTTCTCTATATGTACTAGATGGTGCAGTGGATAGAGCACTGACCCAGGAGTCGGGAGGACTTGAGTTTAAATCTGTTCTCAGACATTAACTGTGTGACCCTGAGCAAGTCACTTCACCCTGTTTGCCTCAGTTTCCTCATCTGTAAAATGAACTGAAGAAGGAAATGACAAACCACTCCAGTATCTTTGCCAAGGAAACCTCAAATGAGATCATGAAGAGTCGGATATGACTAATCATCTAAACAACAACAACTCTTTTTCATCAGCTCCCATGGGTTCTCTGTGCAGATGATTCCTAGATCTCGATACCAACTCTTAGCCTCTCTCCTAAAATGTGGTCTCATATCACCAATTGTCTATTGGACATCCAACTGGATGAATGAATAAATGAAAAATTATTTCTTAAGTGCTTACTATGTACAATACAACAGGGATTCAGCAGAAGCAAAAACAGTTCCTACCCCCAAGGAGCTTACACATGAGTGAAACAACCTACAGAAGGGAATGGTGTTCAGGTAAGGGCACATAGTCCATAAAGGGATGATGAATGGGTCCATAAGGAATTCTACCAACATACTCATCCAGGAACAATGGCAGAGTTGATTTCATCATGGTTCTTGGTTCCAGAAATAGAATGAGGGTAGAGTGGGAAAAGGTACTGCATCATTGCTGGAAAACTCTGAAGAAGGTGGTAGGAGAGGAGGGAGTAAAATAAAGCATGATGGGCTTTCTTGAAGTGGTGTTTGGACAGAGACATTAACCAGTGAGGAGAGCAGGGGCCCTGGGCAGAAGTTCCTCCATGGCACAGTCTCTAGTGTGATATAGGATGGATGGATGGTTTCTCCAATTTAACATGTACCAAAACAGAATGTGTTACCTTTTCTTCTAACACTACACCTCTTCTTGACCTCCCTTTTCTTGTTGAGTGCCACCGTCCTTCCAGTCTCCAAGGTTTGCAGCCATTGGGGAATGACCCTCACTCTTCCCTCATAGGTAGCTGTTATAGCTTGTCAGTTCTTCCTCCTCCACTTCTCAAGCATCCATTCCCTTATCTTCACTCATATGATCAGCTCTCTAGTTCAAGGCATCATCATCTTTCACTTGGACCATTTCAATAGTCTCCTAATTGGCCTCATTATCTCAGGTGTTTTCCCTCTCTGATGTATCTTCCACACGGCTGTCAAATTGACATTCCCAAAAGACTATGTCACTCTCCTACTCAAGAAACTCTAGTAGCTCCCTTTTCCCTCTAAGATAAAATATAGATTCCCCTCTCTGGCTTTTTACAAGCTCTGTATAATCTGGCTCCAACCTACCTGTGAAGCCTTGTTATACATTACTAGTTGGCACAGTGGATAGAGTGTATGACTTGCAATCAAGAACTGAGTTTGGATGCTGCTTCAAACATGAGCTGGCTGTGTGATCCTAGGCAAGTCACTTAACCTTTCTGGGCCTTGATTTCCTTGTCTATAAAATGGGGATGATAGTAGTACTTACCTCATAAGGTTGATGTGAGGATCAGATGAGTTAATGTATATATGGTGCTTTGCAGACCTTAAAGTGCAATATAGATGCTAGCTGTCATTCCAACTAAACTGGTTTACTTCTTGCAGTTGTAATCTAGTGGAAAGGGCACTGGATTGGAAGTCAAAAGATGAGGGTTCAAATCCTGTCTCTGTTACTTCGTACACATTTGACTCAGTCACTTAATCTGTATAGGTCTCAGGTTCCTCACCTGTAAAATAGAGGGGTTTATATTAGGTGGCCTCTAAGATCCCTTGTAGCCTCCATAGCTCTGCTTGATTTTCAACTCCAGAGACTATCTATTCTTCCCATCACTTTTTTTTTGAGGCACTGGGCGGGGGTTAAGTGACTTGCCCAGAGTCATGCAGCTAGTAAGTGTCTAAGACCAGATTTGAATTCCTGACTCCAGGCCTGAAGCTCTATCCATTGTACCTCCTAGCTATCACACTGTAATGGCAAGCAAAGTAGTACTTTGTTCCTTGTTTCAGCTAATCAAATGCATTTGAGCCTCACCTTTGTGTCAAGTTTTTGTTGGAAACAGTATACATTGTATTGCCCTTAATAGGCCTAAGGGAGTTTGGAGATCTTCCTTGCCCTTAACAGGCCTAATGTCATCACATGGAGCCCATGGTGGGGGGAACTTGCTGAAAGAGTGGAGCAGGAAGGAGCAGAGCAGAGAAAAGCTGGAGCATGAGCTGGGACCAAGGAGAGCTATAAGAGAGAATGTTTGTGATATCATCACTCGTCTGTCTGTTGTCCTGTGTTGGTATTACTTTGTCAGACAGAAGCACTCTGTTGATTTGTGTTGATTTCTCAGACACAAAGTCAATTGAGATGATAGTGCCAGCAAAGTGTGTAAATATTGTTGTAGCCCTGTTGAGCTGTTTTCCTATAAACAGGAACTGAGAAGAGCATGGGGTGGAGCAGTCCCTGTGAGCTGTGATATGGAACAGGAGTGGAGAGCTGCCTACCTGTGAATCCAGGCAAGAGCTGAGAGCAGGGAAGAGGAGGTCTGGGATTTGAAAGTCAGCCTCTAGTTAAGATGAAAGGAGACTTTACTTGGGTACTCAGTGCTGACTGATGATATTGTAACTTACTGTGACCTAGGGGTGGATGGCCTTTGTACTTTCCACTATACCTTAAGGATGATTGGAAGCCAGTCTCCAACCAAAATGAAAGAAGACATTAGAGAGGCACTTTATATTGATTGAGGAGATTGTAACTTACTGAATAATATGTTTTGTTTAAGACTATGTGGCCACCTTAGTAATAAGTTGTTATGTTATATTGTTGTGAAGATTGTGCTTTAGTTTCTTTAATGTTTTGCTTTAGTTTATTGTTGAATAAATAGAATTCACTATACTATGTGGTTAGATCCTTAAAGTTATTCACAACAGCAGTCCTCAGAAGAGCTGCTTGTGATTGATTTTACACCCACCATTACTCCTTTGATACCATTTATACCATGCCACCAACTCAAGCCTTGATTGAGATCACCTCCCTCAGCCTCCTTTCCCCTATGTTCAGAGCTTGATGGTAGAACATTAACTCTTCCCAATACCTTCTTTTATAGAATGTAGAAATTAGAGTTTCAGCTCCCCCCACTCTGCATCTACAGCTCTGCCTGGATTCAGCTCCATGGAACAATATACCATCCCTTCCCACCAGGTACTCCCTGGTGTCTTGTCCTCCCACACCTTTCCAGTTTCCTTTTGTGAGCCCACTTTCCTTATTAAAATGTAAGTTCCTTATAGGCAGGGATTGCTCTTCTTTTTCTTATTTGTGACCTTAAGCATGGTACCTGCCACACTGGGAAGACTTAATAAATGCTTTTCGAATTGATCCTTTAAGTCTAGGTATTTGAAGGCACTTAATAGGAGAAATAAATTACACTGAATCTGCTTGGCCCCAGAGGACAGAAAGGGAAGGAATGTGTAGCAGTCCCCCAAAAGGCAGATCTTAAATTTAAACAAGGAAAAGCTGCCTAACAATTAGAGCTGGCCCAGTGTGGCAGAGATTGACTTGAGAAGGGTGGAAGTCCCCATCACTGGAGTTTTGTTCAGAAGACTGTAGAGAGAAGGCTTAAGTCCGGGCCCTGTTAGGCTTTTTCCATTTCTGAGGTTCTGTGATTGTGAGTTTGGGGGTTGAGGTTTGCCTTTGTAAAATGTTTTACAAATCACTTTCCTCACAGCAAGTAGTGTGGTTTAGGGCAGAGGTGGCAAACATGCAGTCTGTTGGCCTAATGTGGTGGCAACACTCCTGAGTACATCCTGAACCAGAGTAAAATGTAATTGGGAGATAGTCAACAAAATAAACAAAAATACAATAAAACACAGATAAAGTTAGTTTGTGGTTTTCTAAGTCAATATGTGGCCTCATGGTGTGGCTTAGTGGCCCTTTCTACCTACTACTGGCTTAGAGGAAAATCTTGGAGTCAGAAGACCGACTCTGACATCTCTAAGTCATTGGAGCTCGTCTAATTCAGATCTCTAAGCCCTAGTTTACTCACATGTTAAATGGGTTTAATAATATTTGCACTCCTCATCTTAGAGAGTAATAGTGAGGAATATTATTTCCTCTTTATGTTGTATATAGCTCACTTTGTATATATTTGTTTGCATGTTGTCTTTCCTAATAGATTCTAAGCTTTTTGAGGGCAGGGACTGTTAGATGTGGTCTAAACTGGGCAAAGTAAAGCAAGAGTAGAAGCTAAGCCTCTTTCTGTACAGCCCTAGATTATGTGGTTTTTTTTTTTTTAAATGGCTGCCATATCACAGTGTTGACTTATATCAAGTTGTAGCACTCTAAAAAGTGGCTCATAACACAATGGAAATTGTGGGCATTATTGTCATTGCAAAAAAAATGTATCAAAGAATTATAGCATTTCAGTCCTGGAATGGGAGTTGGCAACCCACACCACAAAAAGAGTGCTTACAGCAAACACATTTAGTGGTCATTTAGCCTTTATGTGAAGATCTGCAGTGAGGGGAAACCTCTGCTTTCTGAGGGAGTCCATTCCCATTTTGGACAGCTCTAATAGTGAGGATGTGTTTCTGTACATCAAGTTGGAATCTGCCTCTTTATGACTTCAAACTGGTTGCTCCCAACCTTGCCCTTGGCGGCCCTAAGCAGAATAAGTCTAATAATACCTATCCTCCATGACAGTGTCCTTTCAAGTAGCCAGGCAGTAAGTATTGATTAAGCTCCTACTATGTGCCAGACTGTTTGTCCTTCATTCTTTTTTTTTTAATATTAATTCATTTTTTCTTTTTCAACATTCACTTTCATGAGTTTTAAATTTTTCTCTCCCTCCCTTCCCAGTTTGTTCTTCATTTTTGAAGAGGATCATGACATCAGAGAGGTGATGCCATGGCATACAAGTGAATTGGATTTAAGTGAGGGAGGGCTGTGCAAAGTCACCAGCCTCACTTTCTCTTTCTGAGTCACCTGGGTTCAATTGGCCTTTTTAAGCTAAGGTCTTTAGCAGGTCTCAGTTTGACTGAGGCAGCACCCATTCAGTGATCAAGGCTTAATAAAAAAAATTTTTTTTAAATGAGGCAAAGATTGGCCTCTTTAAAAAAAATAGATTTGGGAAGGGAAGACCCTCAGGGTTTCTGGCCAAAACAGAAACAATTGTTATTTATATTT
The DNA here is from genome assembly GCF_028583685.1 of Petaurus breviceps papuanus. NCBI lineage: Eukaryota > Metazoa > Chordata > Mammalia > Diprotodontia > Petauridae > Petaurus > Petaurus breviceps. The sequence goes on from NW_027187393.1 coordinate 853,035, forward strand.
TTTCTGAGTCAATCAGGGCCCCAACAGTGACCAACTGATGGTGTTACTTTGTTAGACAGAAGCACTCTGTTGATTTGTGTTGATTTCTCAGACACAAAGTCAATTGAGATGATAGTGCCAGCAAAGTGTGTAAATATTGTTGTAGCCCTGTTGAGCTGTTTTCCTATAAACAGGAACTGAGAAGAGCATGGGGTGGAGCAGTCCCTGTGAGCTGTGATATGGAACAGGAGTGGAGAGCTGCCTACCTGTGAATCCAGGCAAGAGCTGAGAGCAGGGAAGAGGAGGCCTGGGATTTGAAAGTCAGCCTCTAGTTAAGATGAAAGGAGACTTTACTTGGGTACTCAGTGCTGACTGATGATATTGTAACTTACTGTGACCAAATAGGGCTTGGTCTGGGACCAGAGTGATATGGGGTTAAGGCTGGTCTTTAAGAGGAAAAGACAAAACCAAAAATTTCAGAGATTAAAATTTATATTCCCTTTGGGCAGAGCACCTGTAGATAAAAGTGTGATACCCTATGAGGAGAGAGAAGAAAGAAAGAAAAAGGAAGGAAGGAAGGAAGAAAGAAAGAAAGAAAGAAAGAAAGAAAGAAAGAAAGAAAGAAAGAAAGAAAGAAAGAAAGAAAGAAAGAAAGAAAG
>NW_027187393.1:853682-863424 GCF_028583685.1 Petaurus breviceps papuanus
AGAAAGGAAGGAAGGAAGGAAGGAAGGAAGGAAGGAAGGAAGGAAGGAAGGAAGGAAGGAAGGAAGGAAGGAAGGAAAGAAGGAAGGAAAGAAGGAAGCCATGTTGCCCACCCGGAAGATTGGTCCCTAGTGGGCAGCTCCTTCTCTACTCACAGAGGTTGCTGTTTGTCCTTCATTCTCAAAAAGGACCATGACATCAGGGAGATGATGGTAATACAAAGAAAGACAAAAGATAGTCCCTCCTTTCAAAATACTCACAGTCTAATGGAGGAGACAACATGTACACAACTATTTATAGACAGGATTGAGACAAAATAAATTGCAAACAATCAACAGAGGGCAGACACTAGAATGAAGGGGTGGGGTGGGGAAAAGTTTCCCTGTAGAAGGTGGGATTTCTAGCTGGGATTTGAAGGAAGTCAGGATTTTTGAATTTTGGATATTTGAAGACAATGACCATGGCCATTCCTCTTCCTACCCCATACCTCTACACCTCCATTCAGTGTTTTCTTCTCTGAATTTGTGGTTTTATTCATGTGCTACCTCGAACTGAACATGATAATCCAGATGTGGTCTAACCTAGGCAAAGTACAGCAGAAGCACCAGCTCCTTACTACTTGAAGCTAAGTAAGCCTCTCTGTGCAGTCCAAGGTTACATGACCTTTTCTTTTTTTTTAGTGGCTGCCATATCACACTGTTGACTCATATTGAGTCCCCTAAAACCCCAGATTTTTTCCTGACAAACTGCTATCTAATTCTGCCTCTCTCATGAAGTGAACTTATCAGGCCTAGACATAGTATTTTGCATTGTGTCCTCATTAAATTTGATCTTATTAGGTCCAGTACTGTGCTCTAGACTGTCAATATCTTTCAGGCTCTTGACTGTCAAACACTATGGCAGCCATCTACCTTAGTGATTTTGTATCATCTGCAAATTTGACAAAGATTCTGACTCTATCTTTATCCAAGTCATTGATAAAAATGTTAAACAACACATATCTCTGAGCCATTCCATTAGAGACTTTCTGCCAAGTTGACATTGAGCCATGAATGGCTGCTTTTTGAGACTGGTCATTCAGCCATTTGTAAATACATCTAACTGAACCATTGTCAAACTCACAACCTTGCATCCTTTCCACAAGAACAGGATGAAATGTTTTCTAAACACTTTGATAAAATTTAGCTAAATTATATCTATGCTTCTCTCGATTGACCAATTTAGTAATTCTATCAAAAAAGGAAAGAAATTACATTAGTTTAGCATGGCCTCTTCTTAATAAAGTCAGATTGATTCTTTGTGGTCACTGCTTTCTTTTCTAGGTGTTCATCAACCATCTCTTTAATAAATTGCTCTGGAGTCTTCCAGACTCTGAGCTGGCTTGCAGATTACAGTCTTTTCCCTTTGTAAGAGGTCAGGACATTTGCCTTATGTCTGCTTTTCCTCAAGATGTTTCTTTCTTATAACACTAACAATGGTTCAGCAATTACACCCACTAGTTCTTTCACTACCTGAGGATGTAGTTGTCTTGGGGAATTAAGTGCCATCATCCTATCTTCTTACTTATTTCTGGAATCTACCCTATTAGGGCAGCTAGATGGTGCAGTGGATAGTGTGCTAGGCCTGGAGTCAAGAAGACTCATCTTCCTGGGTTCAAATCTGACCTCAAGAACTTACTAGCTGGATGACCCTGGGCAAGTCACATAACCCTATTTGCCTTAGCTTCCTCATCTGTCAAATGAGCTAGAGAAGGAAATGGCAAACCACTCCAGTATCTCTGCCAAAAAACTGCCAAATGGGGTCATGAAGAGTTGGACATGACTGAACAGCAACAACAAACACCATGAGCCATTTTTGTTCTGTCCTTTTCAGTCTAAAGTTTATTTTCTTTGATAGAGAAAGAAAGAAAGAAAATAAGAATTGATCGGCTTTGTCTTTTCCCTGTTGCCAGTTAACATCATCACATCCTCCCTAAGCAATGGTAAAATTACAATAATTCTTGCCTTTTCCCAGTATACTTCAAACAAACCCTCTTTGTTGTCCTTAACCTTCCTGCCCAGCTTCATTATGAGCATTAGATCTCCAGACACCATTGTCCCAGCCCTGTGCCATGCTTTCATTCTCATTCTGTTCCCTGTCCTTGCTACCATCTTCTCTACATGTCTTTTGTTTTTTTTTTAAAGCCACTTCTGTTTGTTTCTCTATTATTCTTTATTGAACTTCAGATTGAGTGGAAGAAGTGAAAACTTCTCAGACTATACTCTAAAATCTAGTAAGGATTTTCATGGGAAACAGGCCCAAGTTCTCCTTCACTGGAAATCACATGATTGGGGCGGCTAGGTGGCACAGTGAATACAGCACCAGCCTTGGAGTCAGGAAATCACATGATTTACAAGGACTCAAAACTCAGAGCAGTAGGGAGTCACCCCTCTCCTCAGTGACACCTCAGCATAAAATATGCCAAATAAGGAGAGAAGTGCTTTCTCAAATGTACATTGGATGGTCTACTGTTTCCTTGTTCTGGTACTTGAGGTAGATTGCTGAGCTTAGATTGTGCACCTGACTTCCAGTCAATGGAAGAAAAGGGTCAGGAGGGGGGTGGGGGAGAATTCCATGTTAGGGCTTTATAACTTCACCATTTTCTTTTGTAAATTGCTTCTCCTCCCTGACCATTTGTCAGGAGGGCGGCCCTTTCTCGAGATCGGAATAAACCATTCTTTTCTGCTTCCTACCTTGAGAAACCTCTCAGCATTATTTGGGTAAGGATCTCTGTTGCACACAGTTTTGGGGTGCACACAAGAGGTTCCTGAATTTTCTCACAAATGAAATATACTTTAGCATCCATCCCCTTCTTTTACGAATCCTATTTCATATAAATAAGTTATACCCAACCAGAGCCACATTCTCGTCCCAGATCTCATCCCCGACAAGTTGCAATGATCAATCAACCAAGAAACATTTGGTAAGTGCTGACTATGTGCCAGATACTGTGCTAGGAGCTGAGAGTACAAAAAGAGACAAAAATCAGTCTCTTCCCTCAAGGAGTTTGCAATCTAACGAGGGAGACAACATGTAAACAAATATATACAAAGCAAGCTTTTGTATCCTTGCTTTCACAAAGCAAGGATAAATAGGAAATAGTGAATAGAGGAAAAGTAGAGGAATAGGGAAGTCCCTGGAATGAAGAGGGGTTGGGGAAGGCTTCCTGATCCCTAGGAAGTAAAAGCCACCCCCTTGTCTCAGGAGCTCTAGCTCATCTTGCTTGTTGCCTAAACCTTGTCCATCTGTGTATAGACATTTGAGATCATGGATTATCCTCCCAGTGATGGGGGGAAAACGGGATCCCAATAGGTTCAGCAGATATTCTGATCTTATCCAAGACCAGAAAACCTGCAATATCGTCTGGAAAGAATTCAAGGTCTCAGGCTTAATTGGAGTGAGAGTTGTAGAAGTTTATTGTTACACTTCCATGAGAAGCGGGCAAGAGTCCTTTAGGGGACCTGCAAGTGAGAGGGGTACAAGCTTTTACTTTTAAAGGGTAGGGCTGCCATTGTCAGTGCTGGCCTGACGGGAGGGGCCACAATGCATAGACAAAGGTCAGAGCTGACCAAGAGGAGCATGTGAATAGATAGTTTAGATAAGATTTGGGCCAGGTCGTTAAGGAGACAAAAGGCAAGGATAATGGAGGGTGTGGGCCAGCCCTGGCCTTGATTACTTAATCAAGAGATTACGTAAGAACAAAAGGGGTCGAAGGGTGTTGCCTAAGGTGGAATGTGGGATAGGGGGAAGGGGCAGATCTCAAGGGCGGGAAAGGACAAATCACAACTTCAGACTGGCTCTACAAGTTGGTCCGATCTAGACCCCAGGTACCCCATCACCAGCTCCTTTGTAATGGATGTGGTCACCTTTGAGCTTCTTTCTGGGTGTCTGAATAGCTGTAATGTAAATAGGACAAGTTTTAGGAGAGGTGAGACGACTTATTCATCAACATAATCTGGTAAGTGGAAGATCTGGGACTCAAATTCAGACATAATTTGAGGAACTAGGGTGGGAACACCAAGCCTTCACTCAAGGATGATGAATTTGGAGGGCACTGATAACAATCCCAGTCTTTCAACAGAATAGAACTTATCAAAAAATAATTATTTAAAAGAAAATCCATCTCCTTTGATCTGCCATCTCCACCCCCCTCCCCCCAATCGTTTTCAGTCAAGTCTGACTCTTTATGACCCCAATTAGGGTTTTCTCAGAGATACTAGAGTGGTTTTCCATTTCCTTCTCTAGCTCATTTTACAGATGAGGAAACTGAGGCAAAGAGAGAGAAGTGGCTTGCCCAGGGTCACACAGGTGGTAAGTATATAAGGTTAGATTTGAACTCAGGTCTTCCTGACTCCAGGCTGGCATTCTATCCACTATGCCAGCTGCAGTCTCAAAGCAGTCTCCTGATCTCTGTGTCTTTCATACAGGAAGGTGTCCTGACCCTCACCTGGATTCATGCTGCCGGACCCAGGTGCAGTTTGTGGTGCTTTCCCCAGAAGGATCAAGTCCTTGTTGCCACTCTGGAGACAGGCCATCTGACTTCATGTCTAGGACTCTTGCAATGCACAATTATAGTCACAATGCCATCCTGCTATTCCTGGGATATCTCACTCTGCTAGTGAGGAGAGTAGAATACTTTCTCACTTCCCCCAGTGCCTCTGCCTTGGTTATTCCAAGACTGCTGTCTGAGTCATCTGTTTTGCAGAGAAATTTGACTAGAGTTTCCTAAAGTCCTGTCCCCTGAGGGTCTAGGAAATCTTTCCCCAGTCTGACTTCTTTCATGACTCTCTACTCATTTCCTGGAGCATAATAACATTAACAGCAGCAACAATAATCAATTATTCTCATTTTTTTGGCACTTTAATTTACACAGCACTTTCTTTACAGACACCCTAAGGGCAGGTTATTATCCCCGTTTTATGGAGGGGGGAAACTGAGGCTTAGAGATGGGGAATGGAATGGAATAATCATTTAAGTGCATACTGCATGCCAGTCACCCCCACTTTACAGTTGGGGAAACTGAGGCACACAGAGGCTAAATGACTTACTCAGGGTCACCTGGCCAGTTAGGTATCTGAGGTCATATTTGAATGTAAGCCTTTTCTTCCAGGTTCAGCACTGTTGACTGTTGCAGCAAGCACCCCAAGCGAGTCCTCAAAATGGGTTAACAAGCTTACTTTAATCAGTCAGACATATATCATTTACCTTGTTCAGGAGAAAAGGTCAGCACCCTGAACCTCAAAGTATACAGGCATAATTATCAAGACAGAAACATCAAGTAGACAGATTTCCAAACTGTCCAACCATTACATCCATACCCAGTCAACATCTGGGTTTCCACATTCTGGGTTTTTCAAAGCCGGGGGACTCTCAACAACGGCTTCCCAGAATTCAGATCAAATCACAGAACACTTCTCAAAGTGAGTCCCAAAACAAAACTACACATCAGGGCTTATATAGCCTTCTCCTGGCTCTGAGAATGTAACAACCTTTTGGACCCACTGGCCAATCAAAAAGTATCAACTGAAAAACAAGCCTCCCACCCCAGTCTCCAGGTGCACTTTAGCCTAGGGGCAGGGAAGATCTTTAAATTTGCATTTCCATTACATTCGGCCCCAAGATCTTTCATGCCCATAGCATAGACAATTTACTTTTAAATTAGCACTGAACATTTCTTGGGTCACATTTCAAAGGCAATGAAATGAAGAAGTATTGTATACTAAACAATATAGAATGGATATATCATATTCCATATTATCCAGAAGCATCTGGGTTAATTGAAAGAATGAATGGATTACTGAAAGAACAGTTGAGGAAGTTAAGTTCCAATAATTCATATCAACATTGGAAGGATAATTTGTTCATGGCTTTGCGTAATTTGAATAATAGACCATTGGGAGGAAGTACACCTCTAGCCAGAATGATGACCCCCAATCTGCAAATTAGAAAACAACAAACACACAAGATCCCAAATATTGAGTATTGGAACTTGAGGCCAGATGTCCCAGCACTGTACCCAGGACCACCTGGTTCGGTGGGGTATAATTTACATTGCTTAGAGGACTTTTGGTTGGACAGGAAAGAAGTAAGAAAAATTTCCACTGGGATATGCATAAGAATCCCCAAAAATCACTTTGGACAGATTTTACCCAAATCAGGATTAGCAGCTCAAGGAATATATGTATTGGCTGGAGTAATAGATTCTAATTATCAAGGAGAAATTGTTGTAACATTCCAGAATTTAGGTGAAGGGCCCATACAGATTCACAAGAATGATAGGATAGTTCAAGTGATTATCGTTCCTTGTAAAACAATGCCACTTGTAAAAACTGACCCTCCTTCCAAAATAACTGTCACAGGAACTGAAGGATTTGGTTCTACTGATAGAATAAAATCAGGAGCTAAAGTATGGGTAAAACGGAAGCCAGATGATCTTCCAAAGGCTGCAGAGATTATAGCATATGGGAAGGATAACACTGTAACTATTGTTTATTCTGGAGAAGATGATTACAAAATTGTACCCTTAAGTCATTTATTCTACCAAGAGTGAGGCTACAATAGTCTGGTTATTGTCTCTTTGCTTCTTCTTGATTTTTTGTTTGTTCACCTTGTTTGTTAGATTTGTTTCCACAGGCTTGGTACCCTCCATCTGTAGATGCCTGATAGCTTAAGCTGGATGTCACCCCCTGTCTGCAACTGTGATGTGTCACCCTTGGATCTGGCATCAAGCATATTAAGAACTGACCTCTCAAATGGGACCCCTTAGGACAGGGACAGCTCTACATCCGATTTCAGCAGCAAGTAGCCATAGAAGAAGAGACCTTTGCCCCTTACCACAAGATTTTGGGGCCCCATTTGTTCGGGGTGGGGGGAATGATGGGGAGCTTGTGCTCAAGCCCCACCCTAAAATATGGTTTTCTGTGTTTATTGTGTGCTATTCTTGTTATATTGTTGTGAAATTTTGTTGACACCAGTTATTCCTACTGTATTTTTGCCAAGTAAGGCACATGAAAGATCTTGGGGCTGAGTGTAAGGGTTATGGGATTTAAAGATCTTCCATGCCCCATTGGACGTGCTGACGTAGCAGGAAGGGGCGGAGCAAGAGAAAGCGAAAGCCAGAGAAAGCGAAAGCCAAGCTAGCGTTCCTGCGGTGGCAGGCAGTGGTGGCTACGGCGGCGGCAGCAGCAGAGGCAGCGGCAGTGCGAAGCCCTTTTAGAGTTAGGACTGCTAAGGACTTTCTGCTAAGGACTCCTGCTGAGGACTGCCAGGGGCCGGAGCTGCTGGGAGCGGGCTTCCAGGACGCTGGGTGGTTGCTGTGCGTGGGGAGAGGAGGACCTTTGCCTGAGGTAGCCTGTTCTGTTTTAAAGGCTTGAAAATGTGGGTGCTTTCTACTTTATCTACCTGTGCCAATGTCATAACTACTTTGATGGCTTTCACTTTCTGGTTTTGGGACTCAGTCTTTTGGTATCTTAATAAATTTTCCAGCTTATTCCCTTATATGACAAGCATGATGTATTTTGTGATGGATAATTATATCAGCATATCTGTAATCTCCATAGGCATTGTGAATATGGCATTGCTGATACATTGACTAGTGCTTTGCCCCGCCTAGCTGTCAGAAAGAGGAAGCAATTTGCTCAGGATCATATATATAGCTAGTTAAGTGTTAGAGTTTAGACTTGAACTCAGTGCCCCTAACTCTGAGCCTTGAATACTGCATTCTACTGTTTCAGCCTTACAGGACCAAGGCCATCCCCATTTGTAATCAGGGAGTGTTCCAGGGATGGAGTCATTCCTAGAGGGGTACCAGGGCCACAGACTTCCCCCAAGGACCTAGATCATAAGTTCTTAACCTTGCTTGTGTCCTAGACCCCTTTGACAGTCTGATGAAGCCTCTGGATGCATCTTCAGAATGAAGGTCTTAAATAATTGAAAGAAATGTTTAATTTCAGTTAGAGGTTAGTGAAAATAAAAATGTAATATTTTTCTCACCCATGTTTACAAATTCGCTAATATCTATCCCAGCCTAGTACATTTTAGCTTCAGAATACCACAGGAGAAATGATCATCTCCTAATATCATAGGAGTTAGAGCTGGGACAGGTTTTGGAGACTGTCCAATCAAGTGATTCTCAATATTTTTTATTATTACAGTTTTGTTCAGAGCATGAGATTATTCTGTGTGAGAATCAGGGGATCTTTAAATTAGCAACACTGTGAGAGAGTAAGGAAACTCAGACAGGCATAGCTTACCTTCAATAAGAGCAGACATTTTTGTTGAATTATTTTTCTGTTTTGAGGTTAGTGTAATTGTGAATGAATGAATTTTAAAAGCATTTATTAAACACTTACTATGTGACTTAGTGGGTAGAACCCCAGACCTGGAGTCAGGAAGACCTGAGTTCAAATCCAGCCTCAGATACTTACTAGCTGTGAGACCCTTGGCAAGTCACTTAACCCAGTTTGCCTCAGTTTCCTTATCTGTGAAAAAGGGATAATAATAGCACCTACCTCCCAGTGCTATTGTGAGCATCCAATGAGATAATACTTGTGAAGTAAGTGCAATATAAATATTAGCTATGATTATGATTATTACTATGTGCCAGGTACTGTGCTGAGCTGTAGGTATCCAAACAGAATTAAACAAGACAGTTCAAGGAACTTACATTGTAATGGGGTGGGGGGAAAGAACATATGTAGAGTCTTGGTTTATGGGGGATCAGCAGCCAGGGAAGGTCATTTTGGTTTGGGAAATTAGAGAAATGGCAAGTGGAATCATAAGAAAATTTATTGACATGTTGTGTTGATTTGATTATTATTTCCAGAATTAGGTGGACAGGTTGGTGTGGGGTGGGGGAAGGCAGAGCTGGAATACTGGATTTTGTCTGATGCAGAGAATAGAGAGATGTGGCTTAATGGGAAAATGGACCTGAGAGCTGTGTCATAGGTCTGGGCCAGGCCATATTTGGTGAACCCCTGTAATGTAATTGCCAAGGAAAGGCAACTTCCCAAGGTTCAGAATACCAGCATAGGTGCTCTCCATTTTATTCAGTGACAAACCAAGAACAGAGAAGATCAAAACATGACATCATTCAAAATACAGCATTTACTAAGTGTGATTAAATAATCTCCAAGGACTACCCACCTCAGGACCTTCCAATCATTCAATCAATTACAAAGTCCCTGGTCTAAATACTTCTCCACCCCTAGGCTATACCTTCATTTAGTCCACCACAAAGCCCCTCTTCTCAAATGGAGATTAGTTTCCAAACATAAGTAAAGTCCCTTCTTTTGTTAATCACAGAGCACAAAAAGGTCAAAAGTCCCCCACCCCTGGATCACAATTGAATCTACCCCAGAGTTACATCAAGTGTAAGCACAGCACTTAATACCCAAATGGAGGTCTTTTCTTCATCTTGACTCAAAAGGCAAGTTCTCAGCAATCTTAGTTACTGGGGAGACGAGGCTTAGCAAGGCCACAAGATAAATTGCCAGTCCCTTCATTAATTCATCCTCTGTCTGTAGAACAGTCCTAGAACCCCTGAAAACATTAGCAAAACCCTCTCCCAGGATTCCTTTAAACATACAACAAGAAAATCCTTCTTCAGGGCTTCTGAACCAACAGAAAGGTTCCCAGACCCCTGCAACAACAGCACTGCCCTTCACCAGTGGACAGTATTCACTCTGTCTGCAGGACAGTCTCCAG
>NW_027187393.1:863434-865373 GCF_028583685.1 Petaurus breviceps papuanus
CTTGGCAGCTCAGGGGGCAGGTCTCAAAAGTCCAGGGCAATTCAAAGCGGCCACCAGCAATTCTCTTAGTCTCTCTCTCTCTCCACGAGGTGCTGCTTCCAAAAAAAAGTTCTTCTGCCTCTCACTTGTCTCTCCAAATCTACGTCACCAGCTCCTCCCAGTTCGTGTCTCTCTTTTCAAGTCAACAAGTCCATCCCACAGGTGGGATTAACAAGCTCTGGGTTTTAACACAATCAATTTGAAAAACTAAGCCAATACAGGGGAATCTTTAAATGCCATTACTATCACACCATGTGACCCCAACTGCCCTACCTTCCCCTCTCCAAAAAGCAAAAAACAAAAACAAAAAAGAAATGGGAAGGACCTTGCAAGTGATCTGGTCCAACCACCTCATTTTATAGTTGAGAAAACTGAGGCCAAGAGAGGTTAGTTAAGTCACTTTCCTAAGGCCATGCAGGCAGCAAACCACAGCATCAGACTCGAACCCGAGTTCTTTGACTCCAAATCCAGCAAACTTTCCACTTTACTGATCTGTAGCAGAGCCAGGATTTGAACCCAGGGCTCTTAACTGTCTACTCAGGACTCTTTCAACCACAATTCAGATGCTGTTTGTTTGTTCAGGGGACAAAAAGACTTCTCTCTAACCAGTGCCCCTCAGAGCAGACTCTTCTATGAGAGGTGCAGGAGAAGCTGTAAGAGGAGGCTTTAGGTTCTCATGGCTGCATAGCAGCACTTCCTCAGCTCCCCTATCTCTTTGTGCTGCATCATTTAGTGTCTACCATTAAGAGATCGCATGTATGAAGTTGCACCTTCAGTTAAGGGTTCCTCACACTCTATGTCCCTCTTTCTGATTTTAGGCAGGGGGCTGCAGACATGGTGGGGGGAGGGATGGAGATCATGGAAAATAGTAAAGCGTGAGTCTGTGACAGTGGGTTAATGCGGTGCAGCTAATGAGACATTATGGGTAATCTGCCTTGCTCCCAGGGAGATAGGAAGCAGAAGAGCCAGGCAGCAACCGCAGCATCTCATATCCCTGTCCCTGCAGAGACCTAACGAGCCAGGCAGCCAGAATAGGTGGCTAATTAAATCTGAGCTGGTGACTCCTCAGGCATAAGGAGTGGGCTACAGCTAATGGGACTGTAGATAATGGAGGGCCCGGCAGTGACACAGGTTAGGCTTTTGGGGGTCGATGGGGGCTGGGATGGTAGGGTTGACCACCAAGTGATTGGCTCTGGTAGTTGGGAATAAGCTGGGTGCTCATCCTATTTCTGCATAGAATCATGGAGCAGGAGGGGAGCTAAGAACATGGAATGTTAGAACAAAAGACATTGGATGTCAGAACTAGAAGGGACTTTGAACACTGACAATAAAATGTCAGAGCTGGACAGAACCTTAGAGATCATTTAGGCCAGACCTCATTTAATAGACAAGGAAACTGAACACCAGAGAAGTGAAAATAGCTTGCTCAGAGTCACACTGCTAATTAGCGACAGAGTTGAGCCTAAGAGCCAGGTCTCCTGACTCCCAGATCAGTGCTCATTCCTTCAAATTTCCTCCAGATGAATATGGATAAAGACAAGGAAAGTTAGGTGCTCACAAACATCTCCTCTGTAAGAGGACAGGGCAAGTTAGAAAGCTCTATGAACATGATCCTTCTCTTCTCTGTGCTAGTCCTAGACTTCTTCCCTTCCTCCTTCACTTCTTCACTTCCCTCTCTCCCTCCCTCATTCCTTCCTTCTTTTTTCCTTCCCTCCTTCCTTCTTTTTCTCCCTCCCTTCTTTTTTCTTTCCATCCATCCATCCTTCCTTCCTTCCTTCCTTCCTTCCTTCCTTCCTTCCTTCCTTCCTTCCTTCCTTCCTTCCTTCCTTCCTTCCTTCCTTCCCTCTTTCCTTCCTTCCTTCCTTCCTTCCTTCCTTCCTTCCTTCCTTCCTTCCTTCCT
>NW_027187393.1:865383-910343 GCF_028583685.1 Petaurus breviceps papuanus
CTTTCCCTTCCCTCCCTCCTTTTCTTCCTCCTTCCTTCCCACCTTCCCTCCCTCCCTTCTTTCCTTATTTACTACCTTCCTTCCCACTCCTTAGGAAAGTGTCAGTCATTGGAAGCTAAGCTCTCTCTTTGCCTTCAGACCCTTGCTTCTGCTGGGTCAGTCAGTCCTAGGAGGAACTTCTTCCTAGGCATGGTCTGCAGCATCCTTATGCATCTTTACAGATCCTCCAGCAGCCCTGAGGCTCCACCAAAGGCAAATGCAGGATGTTCTTTAGCTTGTCAATGTGTAAAAGCTCTGTGTGCCTGTGTGCTTTCTTTCCATCTATACGGTGGGCTAGGCAAATGGGAATTGGTGTATAAACAGCCATGTCCCCCTGGGTGAGCTGGTGGGCACATATCTTGTTGAGGAGAAGCAGAGCATATTGCAAAGAGCCCTGAACTTGGAGTCAGGAGACCTGGATCTGAATCATAGCTATGTGACCTCACATTTCCTCTCTGAGACTGTTTCCTCATTTACAAGTGAGAGAGTTGGACTAGATAATCTGGAGGTTGCATGAACTAATGGATAGAGCTCTGGACTTGGAGTTAGGAGGACCCAGGTTCAAATCCTGCCAGCCACACTTCTTAACTATGTGACTCTGGGCAAATCACTTAGCCTCCCTGTGCCTCAATTGCTTTATCTGTAAAATGAGAGAAGGTAGACTCGATGGTCTCTAAGATCACTTCCAGTTATAAATCTATATACCTATTCTCTCTAGGATCCTCCTTGATCTAAATCTCTGATTCTATTATTGACAATAATATTATTGTTATATAAGAAACAGCATGTCCATACTATGCTATAGAAAGAGCATTGAATTGAGTCTCAAGATCTAAGTTCAAATTTGGGCTTTACCACTTGGTGACTTTGGGCAAGTCATTTAACCTCTCTGACCTTTAGTTTTTTCTTCGGACTAGATGACCTTCAAGGTCTTCTCACATTTTAGATCTATGATCCTATGGTAAGAATTCTCCTCAGAGCCAGGAAACCCTGAGTTCAGATCCTCACCTCTAACATATACTGTCTGTGTGGCTCTGAGCAAGTTACTCAACCTCTCTGAGTTAGCTTTTCCTAAGGCTATGTAGTGCAGAATTGACACCTACCTGCACTGGTGTGGCGAGCTTCCTTGTCAGAAGCCACCTCTAGCAATGGAATCATAGGTCTGGTATCTGTATCTATATATCCATATTTTATCTATATCTAAATCTAATCTATATTCTATATCCATATAAAATCTCTATCTACAGATACATACATGTATATCTACACCTGCAAATAAACACGCACGTGTGCTGGGCATGTGTGCACACACGCACATATTCGTATACATGAATGTACATACGTGCCTGATACATATAAACATATTATATGGTTGTTCAGTCACTCAGTTGTATCCTTGGACTTTGTCCGTAGGGTTTTCTTGACAAAGATACTGAAAATTGCCATTTCCTTCTCCAGCGTGTCCCTATTTTACAGATGAAGAATGGAGGCAAATAGAAGTTAAAAGTGACTTTCAGCACAGCTAGCAAGTGTCTAAGGCCAGATCTGAACTCAGATCTTCCTGACTCCAGGCCTGGTGTTCTATCTACTGTACCACCTATCTACCCCATATATATATAAACATGTGCATATACATACATACAGGCCTGTTATATACATACATGTATGCATGCATACAAGTATATACAAGGATATATGTCTATAACCTAAGTTTAGCATATGTATATATAATATACACATACATGTGTATTATACAATACATACATGTACATCACACATACTTACTACATGTATTACATAGATATGCTCATATTTCTTTTATAAACATCTCTTGAGCCTCAGCTTCTTCTTGCCTTCTTCACATAACTGGGTTGTTGTAAGGAAGGGCCTGTGTAAACCATGAGGCACCAGGGAAGTGGGAGCTATTTTCATCCTGAGTCATCTTCCATTGGCTTACAACTGTGTGGCTTCCTGGTGGTTGGATTCCCTTCCACTGGCACAGACAAGGGTCTCCCCCTGGGGCCCCAGTGCTGAGGCTGGCTGGCAGGAGAGCACCCAGCTTTTAGTCCCTGCTGGCTCCCAGGGTGTGGGGGATTGAAGAGAAGCTTCCTCTGCATCTGTCACTTCTTGGTTTTGCTCCACTGGAGCAGTTCCTGTCCCCCTTGACTCACTACGTGCTCTGTCCCAGCTAACATGCACTGATGCCACCCAGGAGCACACGAATTGCTTAGGAAAGTGCTTTAAAATAGTGTGTACAGCCTGGGTGATATCCATGGCCCCAGGCTCTGGGTCCTTTTCTCTAGCTTGCCCCCTGTCTCTCAGACATGACAGCATTGGTGTCAATAAGCCTTCTCCTAACTCCCTGGGTTTCCTCATTTCTGGATGTGCTTGGCTCAGATGACCTTGGACTGCCACCCACTAGCAAGACCAAGCCTTAAGGAGTCAGGGAATGCAGCAGAATGACCACTGGCCCTGGAGGACAAGGACTTGAGTAATTCCACCTCAGACGTGACTTTTGTGGCCAGGACAAGCCACTTTGCCTTTGTAGACCACTACTCCCTCATCTGTGAAATAAGGGGGCTAGGCTAGATGGACTCTCAGGATCACTTTAAGGCCAGCTCCGACCTCTTCAGTCTCTTTCAGGTCGACATCTGTCATCCTTTTCTTCAAAAAGGTAGGGGGAGGGGCAATGGGTATGGAATGCTACCATATACAATGGCTTTGCTGGCTAGTTTGGCTTAACTTTGCATTTGTTGTAAGGAAACGCAAAATAGAGAGTAGGAGAAGGGTTTATCTGAAAATAATTGTGATATAAAAAACAAAAGGCAATAGTAAAACTTTAGAACATAAAATCCTTTGTTTCACCCTGCCCTGACCCCCTCAATCTTCTCTTCCTTAGACTAAACACTCCCAAATCATTCTGTTGACCCTTGTAGGGCAAAGTTTCCAGTCTCATCACTAACCTTTAAGGAAATATCTCTTAAGATTGGTGGGGATCAGAGCCAGAGGAGTAGTTTGGACAGAGAGGAACAATATTTAAGAAAGACAACGCCTTAGCCCTGGTTGGGGTACTTTAACTGCATGGGTCAAGTTTTTCTGTATGTCTGATACACAAAGCAGAAGAGCAGCAAAACTCTGAGACTAATTTTCCTACAGCATCTTGTAGGGGGTCCTGAGCCCCCACCATATTCTACCTTGTATCTTACCCATTTGTGTATATATCATATCCCATCTTAGTCAGAAAGTTCCTTGAGGACATGTTCTGTGTGGATACTTTTCCTTCATTCTTCCCTTTCTCCTTTTCCTTCCTTCCTTCTCCTTTCCTTCTTACCCACCCTCCTGTTTTCCTTCCCCATTCCTCTGTTCCTCCCTTCCTCATCCTCCTCATTCTTCTTTTCCTTCTTTCTTTTCTTTCTTTCCTTCCTTCCTTCTTACCTTCCTTCCTTCCTTCCTTCCTTTCTTCCTTCCTTCCTTCCTTCCTTCCTTCCTTCCTTCCTTCCTTCCTTCCTTCCTTCCTTCTTTCCACCTTTTCTTTCTTCCTTCCTCTCTTGGTCTCATCATGGCTGAAATTACAAGGACCACCCATGTTCCTACCACAGAACAACACAGAAGCTCTGATCTGCTCCATTTTTAACTGAAGCCTCGTCATTCTTCCCTAGGTAGCCCAGTGGCCCCTCTTTTGGAGAGATTGTTATACTGGTGTCAGACTTAGCGTGTATGCCCTATTAGCTTATCATGGCTCAGGCTCAGAAGCAGTAACAGAGATTACAAACACAGCCACCACACCCAGCCTCTGTGTGGGTTTTCATCTTTGTATCCCCAGCATTGAACACACAGTCCTGGATATAATATGTGCTCAATAAACGTTTGCTGAACATTGATTTGAATTTGTGAAGACAAGACAGGCTGAAAAGCTGTCAACTATAATCCAACCACAGAGGGAAGGGTGAATGTAAAACAGGGGCTGTGCTCCAGTTCCAGGGTGACCATAACCATTTCATCCCTTTCCCCACATACCTAAATCACTCCCTCTTGGCATTTAGTTGGGCCCTCCCTACTTGGTGGGATTTCTGGGTCTTCTGACCCTTCAGATAGGAGACCAGGGGAACAGGAGGCATACAGGAAACAGAATCATATCATCTCAGAGCTGTTAGGGACTTCTAGAATCATCTACACTAATGCTTTAATTGACAGAGGAGGAGACAGAGTCCAGCAAGGGGAAGTGATCTCCCTAGAGTTACTCAGCTAGTTAGGGTCAAATCTGGGTTTTGGGACCCACTTGATATTCCAACTCTAAGTCCAATGCTCTTTCCACTGCCCCATCCTGATGTCTTGCATGGGCAGATTTGTGTGAGAGGAATTGGGTAGGGCTTCGTATTTCACCATAGGGAGTAGGTATTCTTTGGACTTTTTTTTACAAGGTGGCCTGGGACATTATCAACCATACCAGGACATAATGAGATAATACAAGATATGGAATAGAGAGTCTGGATGATCCTGAAGAGAAAAAAGGTAAAAATCAGGGGCTTTTGGTGGTTATTATTATCATCATCAATATAGAAATAACTATCATAGCATTATCTTTTACATTTTGGGCATACCTGCATAGCACCCAGGCTGCCCATCAGTTATTCCTTAGTCTCATTATAGGATCAGCCTACTTTTGATTCCAACCACACATTTTTTCAATGGTATACTTTTGTACTTCTGTTTGAGTATAGGTCATTACTGGAAATAAGCTGTAAGCCTACTCATGGCCACCAGACATATTCCCATTGCCCTTTAGGTTGCCTGACACTGTGTTTCTTCAGAGAACTTGATGCTCCAAGATTCACAACCATATATCACTGGGATAATATTTTTGTTAAAAAATAAGTTTGGGTACCAGGAAACAACTTAGCATCATTGAAAACACCATAAGATTACTCAAAGATGATTCAAACAGCTTTCTTCCTCCCCTTTTGTTTTAGGATAAGGATAGAAGATTGAGCTGTGATTCCATTGGCATAGGGGACTCTTTGGTAAGGAAACTCTGTCTACCAACTAATCAGCAAGCAATTACTGACTGACCACTACAAGCCAACCACTGTGTGAGGTACTGAGGTTTCAAAGAATGAAGCAATCCCTATGAATAACGTGCTTACACTCTAATAGGGGAGACAAAAAGTGTGTGTGTGTGTGTATGTGTGTGTGTGTGTGTATGTGTGTGTGTGTGTGTGTGTGTGAGAGAGAGAGAGAGAGTAGACATTTATTAAATACCTACTATGTGCCAAGCACTATGATAAGGACTAGGGATACAGAAAAAAGGCAATAGTCTGGTGCTCACAGTTTAATGGAAGGAGACAAGAAGTACACAAATATGTACAAACAAGCTTTCTACTAGAAAAAAAGAAGGTGCTAGAATTAGGAAAGGTTGGAGAAAGCTACCTGTAGAAGGTAGGATTTTATTTTTTTTATTATTTTTTAAGTTTTTGGTTTTTATTAATTTGTTTACTTTTAGTTTACAAGATTAATTTCTACAATTCCTTGAGTTTCAAATTTTCTCTCCCTTCCTCGTCTCCGCCCATGGCGGCATACAATCAAGTATAGTATCTGCAAATACTTCCACATTAGACATTAAGAAGGTAGGATTTTAGTAGGGTCCTGAAGGAAGTCAGGTAAGTTAGAAGGCAAGAATGAGAAGGAAGAGCATTCCAGGTGGAGGTTACAGCTAGAGAATATGGCTAGAGCTGAGAAAGAGGGTGACTTGTTTGTGGAAAAATAAAAAGCTCAGTGTCACTGGATCAAAGAGTATGAGGCAGAGAATAAGGTGTAAGAAAACAGGAAAGGGAGGATGGAGCATGGCAAGGTTATAAAGGACTTTGAATGAATGCTAAGCAGAGGATTTAGGGAGTCGCTGGAGTTTATTGAGGGATGTGCATGTGCCATGATCAGACCTGTAATATACACTCACGTGCATATATGTGTGTGTGTGCATATATACATATCTATCTTTCTATCTGTCTGTCTATGTATGTATGTATGTATGTATGTATGTATGTATCTATCCCTGCCCTTAATAAACTCACCATCAGCAAACATATATGTGCATATGAAATATATGTGTGTATGCATATGTATATTTACACATATATATGCATACATGTCTGTATATGCCATGTATATATAGATGGCACAAATATAAAGTGAATAAATATAAAATAGTTCAAACAAGGTAGTTTGGGAGGGAAGACACTAGTAGTTAGCAGGAAATCAGAAAAGCCTTCCTGGTTCTTGAGATGTGCCAATGGTCTCTCTGCAACCTAGAGTCTTACAGAAAGGCCCAGAGCACTGAAAGGTTAAGTGACTTGACACAGGAAGTGTCAGAGGCAGGATCTGAACCTAGGGCTTCCTGGCTCTAAGTCCAGTTCTGTATCTACTATGCTACCCTTCACCTCCAGCATATTTTGACCGCCCGATTAGTTCTAGGGGCAGCTTTATTATCCACTTGAACCAGATTTATGTACTAATGGACTGCGGGAATGACCTATATAGTATAATCTGCATAACGGTGTTTCTCATTTATTTGTGTTTTTCTTGTATGGATTGTTGACCTGATCGCTTAGTAATTGTGGCTCTCATTAAGGAAGCCCAGTAATGTTTTAGGATTTCGTGAACTCAGCACAATGTCATCCATAAACTTCTGCATAGGGAGAACCTCATTAACTCCAGGGGTTCCCTGTAGATAGGGAAGATCTTTGGGAGACTATGGGTGGGAATCTCATAGAAAGAAAAGGCACAGATGGATGGGAACTCCGCCTGTGAAGGTACACATAAGCAGAGCATAGAGAGATACCAAAGTATTGAAATCATCTTCTCCCTCTTATTTTCATTTTTTATTTTGGGCCCAAGTCTAATCCTCTCATTCGACAGTGTCCCAAGGCCTCTTGCAGTCTTGAAATTCTGCAAAGGAATAGTATTATTCCCCACCCACAGTCCTTTGCAGACTCAGGGATTTCAGCTGTATGGAACCCAGACAGTGTTAAGCTTTACTTGTTTCAGCAGAGAGAAACACGTCTCACTGGGGTTAGTTCAAAGCTTTAAGTGAGATTCCCAGGCAACCAGGAGGAGCCCAGCACTGCCAAGGACTGAGGAAGGAGACCGTGTTCAGGTCGAGTTTGGATTTTCTAAGACATGAAGGTATCAGAGGGGCTCACTTGCCAATCATGCCCTGGAAATCCCATAGGATCAGAACATTATTTCTTCTAAACTACCAAAGAGATCCAGGGCTCATCTTGGCCATGGTCATAACAAGGCTTTTGCTTTCTTTTCATACAAAACAGACCAACAAAGTAGAAAAGTTACTGTCTGTGGAACAAAAAATACAAATTTGAATCTCTCTACTATTTACAAACTATGTGACTTTAGGCAAATCACTTAATCTCTCTTGACTTTAGGTATCCTCATCAGTTAAAATAAATAAATGAATAAACAAATAAATAAAGTGAAAATTGGATTAGATGGTGTTAAAGGTCCCTTCTGGGTTAAGTCATGAGTCTATATTTCTGTATTTTCTCCTATGTATCCTGTTTACCACCTGGATAGCCTCAGGGAAGTCAATTCTAATCTTTGGGCCTCAGTTTCCTTATCTGTAAAATGAGAGGATTGAACTAAATCTTCCTATGATTCTGTGATCCTATAATTTATCCCTGGGTATCCTACAACTGATGCCTAAAATGGAGGGAGGGAAGAGACCAAGGCCCAGAGAAGGCACCCCAGCTGGGAATAAATCCTGTCTTGGACTATTTCCCACCCGGCTTGGAGCCTCCGCTTTCCTCCTGCCAGTTTGTTTCTTTAGACATCTTTAACGAGACCATCTGTTTGCTTCTCTTCACTTGAGTAAGCCTGATGGGGCCCATCCATCTCTACCTCTATCCCTCTCCCTCCGTCTGTCTGTCTTTGCGCTGGGCTGGGCCCATGCCTACTTCCTCTGGCTGACATCAGAAGAATATAGGACCTGGGATTGCTCTTCTGCCCTTTGGAGGGGGGTTGTTTATTTTACACATCTGGCCACATCTGGTTTCTCTCCCATGTCACTTGTTCCGTCTGTCCATTAGAATGTTGGATGTGGGTCTGTGGTTTTCTGGCTCTCCAGGTGCCACGTGACTTTCTATATTCCACTTTTGAAGGATGTGCCTGGCTCTATATGTTTGTGGGAGCATGTAGGAAATGATATGTCATTTTCTGTTTTTCCCTGAGGTAGGAGGGTATAGGGGTTCATCTCTGCCCTTACATGTGAGCTCCTTGGGGAATGTATTCAATTCACGTCAATTGCATTCATCAAATGTCAATTAAATATTAAGTATGTATGAGGCTGTGTGCTGGGCTCAGGGTATACAAAGATATGACTCAGTTGTTGCTCTCAAGAAGCCTATAGTTAAATGAGAAAAAAGACACATATCCAATGAAATATGATATAGGGAAGGTGACCAAGGCCCAGATCACTTTGGGGAAGAGACTATAGAGGGCCCATGGAAGGTATCATGGGGTCTCTTACATGTTAATTGCCCCCCACCTGTACCCCCAGTTTAGGCCATCTTCATCTCTCCCTTGGAGACATAATAACTATTATCATAACTGTCTTACTGGTCTCACTACCTTTAGTATCTCCTACTTTCAACATATCCTTCACACCTCTGCCAAAATAATCTGTTATAGGTATAACATTGTCATTCTCTTACTCAAAGACCCTCTATGGCTCCCTATTTCCTATAGAATAAAATAGAAATCTGCAGCCCTCTGGTTTGATTTCACATTGCTCTCCTCCAGCACGTTATATTCCAGCCAATTTGGATTAGTAGCTATTCCCATATCTAGTCCATGAGTTCTCTTACCTCTATGCATTTACTCATGAATTTACTTCCTATGCCCAGAGCAGCTGTAACCTCCTCTGTACAATGTTCACTGATCCTACCCACTGAAAGTGTTCTCTCCTCATATCTTCCTACGGTGCTTTTCTGGACCTCTCTTTTGCTTTTATCAAAGTCTACCTTTATGATACTTATTTGGTCCCCTCCTCCCCCATTAGAATATAAGCTCCTTGAGGGCAGGGAACATGTGCTGTTTTTCATTATTGTATTCCAGGTACTTAGCACAGTGTCTGGCACCTAGTAGGAGCTTAATAAATGGTGTATTTTTTTAATTGAAGCGGCATATGAGTTAGGCCTTAAAAGAAGGGAGGAATCTTAGTAGACAATGATGAGGAGTTGGTCTATTGCAGAATGGGTGACAAACAGAAATAGAGAGACAAAAGAAGACTGGAAGAGAATGGGGGCAGGGCAGAAAATAGAATACATAAAGAGCAGGAGAGTGAGATAGATAAGTCTGAAAAGGTGGGTTGGGACTGGGCTGTGTCTGAACTGAACTGGGCTGAAGCCTTTGACCGCCAGAGTTGAAAATTCTTACTTTATCTGCTAGGCAATGGGGAGACACTGGCAGTTTCTGATCATGATCCACACAGGTACAATCAATTTATTCAAGACTATTTAAAAATCATTATTATCAAATCCAAACATTTCTTAAGCACCTACTAAGTGAAGAGCAACTTGCTAGGTCCTGGGAACACAAAAGTCAAAAATTAAACAGTTCTTGCCTTCGAGGAGCTTACATTCTATAGTCATGCAAAGGAATAGGCATTTTACTCTTGGTATCTCTACAGGTATATTAGTGTAAAAATTCGTAAGGGGTTTCCTAAAACTTGATCTAATTTTTCCCACATACTCACCAATTTGTGATAGTCTAGTGCATTATTAAGAAATTATTAAATGTTCTTCAGCTCAAAGTCCTATTAAGAGACAGATTTCACATATAGAGCATGTACATAAAGCATGACACAAGTGCATGAGATGAAATTGAAGAGGAATAAATGTTAAATCCTGAACCTAGGTGCAAAAAGGCAATGGCACAATCCAGGATGCGGGAGGCAACAGTTACAGTGAAAAATACCAAGAGTTCTTGATGTACTTCAAGAACAACATAAGTTAATGTGATATTGCTACCAAAAAAATTTTGCACAATTGCAGAAGGTTGATAAATCAATCGATCAGTCTACAAGCATTTAAGTGCTTACTATGTGTCAGGTAATAAGCCAAAGCAGCTGGTGGTACAGTGAATAGAGCCTAGAGTTAGGAAGACCTAAGTTAAAATCTAACCTCAGATACTTAATAGCTGTGTGGCCCTGGGTAAATCACTTAAGATCTTTTTGCCTCAGTTTCCTCAATTGTAAAATGGAAACAATAATAGCACCTACATCTCAGGTTGTAGTATCAAATGAGTATTATTTTTAAAGTGCTTAGCACAGTACTTGTACATAGTAGGCACTATATAAATGTTAATTCTCTTCCCCTTCCTTTCTCCCCTAGTGAAGTTCTTCCTTCAAGAAATTTATATTCTATATGGGCATTTAATGAAAGTCACTTTAATGAATTCTTAAAGTACTGACCTGGTATCAGTGGATTTGTTTTAAAAATATTTTATAACTATATTTCAATATAATTGATTTATTTTGTAACACTATTA
Organism: Petaurus breviceps papuanus; assembly: GCF_028583685.1. Taxonomy (NCBI): domain Eukaryota; kingdom Metazoa; phylum Chordata; class Mammalia; order Diprotodontia; family Petauridae; genus Petaurus; species Petaurus breviceps. The sequence goes on from NW_027187393.1 coordinate 875,980, forward strand.
GCTTTATTTTGTTTATTAAAATATTATTATAAGGAGTTCATAGGTTTCACCCGAAAGTGGTCCATGGCACCTAAAAGATTAAGAATCTCTGTGACTTAAAGAGATAAGGATATTATTTGGGATTCTGATGTGAAGAAGACCCAGTTAGGTCTCCGAGTTAATTTCCCATGTAGTAATTAAAAGTCTCATTTTACCTTGCAGCAATTGAATAAGTGAAAGGACTTTGATAATATTTCCCTTTGGAAGGTATGGAAATACTCATTGACATCTCTTTGAGATGATTCAAGATGTTCATGGATGGGACCTGGGGAGTAACCTAGACCTCAATACTTATCAGTCTATTACCACCTTATCTAGGTTGAGAAATTAAGTCAAAGAATCAGGGGTTAATTTGTTTGGCTACTATGACTTTGAGGCACCCTTTGTACAAGACCTATGAAAGAAATCAGACAAAGAGACCCAGAATTAGATGTGAAATCCGCATATCATCACAGCTTCCTGGAAACCATTCACACTGCCCTTTATCCAGACCTAGAGACATCATGGCCATGGAGTGGCAGTGTCAGAGCCTCTCATTCTGAAGGACAAAGTCAGAATTTCAAGAGTCCCTAGTTCCTAACAGCTGTAAAGAGGCAATGCCAACATATCTCAGCCTAAAAAATGGCAACATGGAGAGAGGAGTCACCTGGCCCAATGGTGAGAGTTCTTGAATCCAAACCCTCTGGAAGAATGACTAGAGTTCCCAGATCAAGGATCAAATACCTGGACCTGAAGATAGAGAGTCATAAAAAGAAGAAGCAAAACCTAAACTTTGCTTTGTGCTCCTGCCCAATAGTGAGAGTTTCCCAAATTCCACTCTACTAGAGGAGTCTGTGAACTGAGACTTGAGTGTGTGGCCCTAAAGTCTTGAATGTAGGATCAGTGATTAAGAAATGGAAGGGACTTTAGTAGTTATAGGTTCTAAACCCTTCATTTTGTAAATAGGGGAAACCAAGGCCCACAGAAATACTATGACTTACCCAAGGTCACATCACTAGTAAATATCTGAAGCAGGATTCAAACCCAGATTTTCTTGAACCCAATCTAGCATTCTGGGCACTATCCCATTCAGGCACTTCAGATAAGGGGGAATAAAACTTTAATTTTTGCCCTCCATCACTAGCATGAGTTATTTAGATGGAACAGATCCAGTAGGAAGAGGGTTGCCTTTCTAGAAATTCCAAGTTCATCTCCCTTCCCAGAAGAAATACAGATGCTTAGGATGTTGTTATCAGACTGGAGGCCTCCAGCTAATCCTTTAGGGTGGATGTGAAACTCATTAGAATGTAAGGGGTCAAGCCTGTAGCAACTCCAAGTCCATTTCTCTTGCAAGGGAAATCATAGGTTCATAGTGTCATATATTTAGATACAACTTGAGGTTGTCTAGTCTAGTTCCATCGTTTTAAAGATAAAGAACTCTGAGTAGTTAAATGACTTGCCCAAAGTCATAGAGATAGTAAGTGGCAGAGCCAGGATTTGAACCTAGGTTCTCTGAATCTAAAACCAGCACCCTTTCCACTGCACCACACAACCTCTTATGTGGGTCCCTGGGATAGAAGGTGAGACTTACCTGAGTATGATAGCTTCTCTCTAACAACTCTAGATTCATTTCTCTTCTGGGGGAGTACAAACCCTTAGGATAGTATCATATAAAGCTGGAGACTGGTATAAGTCACTGGAATGGAAAGGAGGATTTATAAAGGGGAATGGGAGTCTCTTGATTGTTGTGTACTTAAAAATTCCTTTTTATTGTTTTCTTTTTTTCTGTGGGATGATTTTTATCTGTTGTACATTGTTATTTTAAGTGCTCGCACAGGAGCTAGACTCCCTTTTTACACCTGAGTATATTCTAAGGTTCCCAAAATTTAACTCTGGGTGGGGGCAAAATGAACCAGAGAGATGTGATGGGGGGGTGGAGGGGGACTGTGTGTGTGCAGTTCCCGAAGACTGAACCTGTTGTATGTAAACCTATGGCTTGGGACTCCAGGTCATAGATTACACAAACTTGGACCACATTAATAGAAATGAAGGCGGGTCAAGACTGAAATAGTGCTGCTATCCTTTGCAGACCATACTTGGCATTTATGTCTGATTCTAAATATCACATTTTAAGGACATTGACAAGTTGGAGGGGGTACCCAGAATGCTGAGGGGACAGGAAACCATCCCAGAGGAGGAACTCCTGAAGGAATTGAATGTGATTCATCTGGAGAAGAGAAGACAAGGATATGATGGTTACCTTCAAGTTTTTGAAGGCTTGTCATGTGGAAGAGAAATTGACCTTATTCTGCTTGCCCCAGAAGGCAGAACTAGGGGACAGTCAGAAGGAAGATGCAGAGAGGTAGGTTTCAATTTGACATATAGAACTTTCTGATATACCTGGAGAGGTAATGAGTTCCCTGCCATCAGAAAAGCGTAAGCAGAAGCTGAATGACCCTCATGTCAAGAAGGCTTGTAGAAAGGATGGGATCAATGTCCAGAGAGAGTATTGGACTAGATACCCTCCAAGGTCCCTTATAACTCTAGGACACTAGGATTTTTTAAGGCAGTTGGGAAACTGATATGAGAGTCAGCTGCCTCCTTCCATTCCTGATTCATTCATGAAGAATGAGGAAAAATGCAAACCTGAACTGGAATCCTAGGTCATGGGAATGGATGGGAATGGACTCTTAGGTACAGCCTCTGGGGGAAAGAAATGGATACTCATTTCTTTGTGTCTGAGATGGATTCTGGCTGCATCCAGGACTGGCCTTAGGGATAGGCAGAATAAGCCACTGCAAACACGGCATGATATGAAGCACAATGGACAGCTCCACCAGTGCCTTGCTCTGTTAGCTAAAATTTCATCCTTCCTCTGCTTGCCTAAAGCTTTCTCTTCAGTCCTCTTTTAAAAATGCAAATACTCCAGGGACCAGTCACACATTGAGTCATTAACACCTCAGTGTGAATTAGTCTATGGAGTTGGCAGCTGGGGGCAGAGGTGACAAAAGAGGAAGGGGTGGGTGTTGGGAAAGGTGCAAGTTGGGTTGATTGAAAGGAAGGAGGAAGGAGAAAATGTATAAGAAGCTAAAAGGAGAGAATTCTGATATGGGAGAGAGAAGGGATCAGAAAAGGAGGGGTGTGAGAAGGGGATGAAAATAGAGAAGGAGGGTCAGGGAGGAGGAGGAGGTGGGGGTGCTAAAAAGGGGAGGAATTGTAGGATCATAGTATTTAAAGCTAGAAGGGGCCTTTGAGATCTTCTAGCAAGAAGGGAGTAGGAGAAAGGAGAAGTGTTGGACTGAATGAAAAGGGAGGGGGACAGGGAAATGGAAGGAGTAAAAAGAGGATGGATAAAGGGAAGAGAGAGAGAGAGAGAGAGAGAGAGAGAGAGAGAGAGAGAGAGAGAGGAGAGAGACAGAATGGGATGGGATACAATGGGAAGGTGTAAGGGTTATGGGATTTAAAGATCTTCCATGCCCCGTTGGACTTGCTGACGTAGCAGGAAGGGGCGGAGCAAGAGGAAGCGGAAGCCAAGCTAGCGTTCCTTCGGTGGCTGGCGGTGGTGGTGACGGCGGCAGCAGCAGAGGCAGTGGCAGCGCGAAGCCCTTTTTGAGTTAGAACTGCTAAGGACTTCTGCTAAGGACTCCTGCTGAGGACTGCCAGGGGCCGGAGCTGCTGGGAGCGCTCTTCCAGGACGCTGGGTGGTTGCTGTGAGTGGGGAGAGGAGGACCTTTGCCTGAGGTAGCCTGTTCTGTTTTAAAGGCTTGAAAATGTGGGTGCTTTCTACTTTATCTACCTGTGCCAATGTCATAACTACTCTGATGGCTTTCACTTTCTGGTTTTGGGACTCAGTCTTTTGGTATCTTAATAAATTTTCTAGTTTATTTCCTCATATGGCAAACATGACGTATTTTCTAATGGATAATTATATCAGCATATTTGTAATCTCTATAGGCATTGTGAATATGGCATTGCTGATACAGAAGGGTTATTGATAAGGGGAGAAAATGAAGAGGGTAGAGGGGCTAAGAGGGAATGGGGGGAAATGGAAAAGGGAGGGGTAAGTGTTTGGATGGAGAAAGGGACTGAAAGAAGAAAAGGGAGGAACTGGAAGAAGGGAGGGCTGTGTCAGCAGGGGAGGTGAGGACTGATAGAAAATCTGATTGTCCCTGGCTGTAGCCCTTGATGACAGTCTGTTTAAAGGCTTCTGCCATGGCCTTATTTTTTGTAGTCCATCTGAATAGCTACAATGCTACGGGGTTTTTTTTTTGGGGGGGGGTGATGAGCTTAAATATGGCTCCAAGTTCCTGACAGCAAGTGAACAGGTAGCACCAGGATGCTGAGTTGCTGGGGTGGCTGGATCAGGGGGTGAGAGGATCAGGGGTTTGATCAAGCACTTGGGGGTGGAAATCCTAACTTTGGAAGAGGCTGTGGTGAGTCAGGAAGACTGAATGCGTATGTATGACATTTAGAGTCAGAGAACTTATGATCTAAACTTGGCTTTTCTCCTTATTAATTGTATTACCCCCTGTGTAAATCCCTTCTCATTCACCTTCATTTTCTTCACCTGTAAAATGGGAATTACAGGAGAAGAGCATATATTTAGAGTTGCTAGTGACCTCAGAAGTCATCTAGTCTAATCCTATCACTTGAGATTAGAAAACAGAGGCCAAGAGAAGTTAAATGACTCAACCAAGGTCATATAGATAGGAAGTGATAGAGCCAGGATTTTAGCACAGGCATTCTGACTCCAAAGCTAGCACTCTTCATACCATACCACCTGCTAACTCACTGGGCTGTTGCTTCTATTGTCATTGTTATTATTATAAGAGTATTATTATAAGAGCAGTAGTTCTCTATCAAGAAGGGTACATCACTCAAATCTGACAAACATTTATTCTTAATTGGTTTGGAAAATCATGGGATCATAGAACTTAGAGCTAGAAGGCACCTTAAGTTACAATTCCCTAATGTTACATATGAGGAAATTGAAGTTTAGAGTGATAAATGAATTGTCCAAAGTCACACAGATAATCAAATGACAACTAAACAGTTAATAAGCATTTATTAAGTGCCTATTGGGGCAGCTAGGTGGCACAGTGGATAGAGCACTGGCCCTGGAGTCAGAAGGACCTGACTTCAAATCTGACCTCAGACACCAGCTGTGTGGTCCTGGGCAAGTCACTTAACCTTGTTTGACTTAGTTTCCTCATCTGTAAAATGAGCTGGATAAGGAAATGGCAAACCACTGCAGTATCCTTGCTAAGAAAATCCCACATAGGGTCACGAGAGTCAGATACAACTGAAACAACAATAACAAAGTGCCTACAATGTTCCAGACAGCATGGTAGGGATTTGAACTATGATTCCATTGGTATGGGCAACTCCTGGATGAGGAAACTCTCTTCCAATCAGGTTGACACCTTCTTTTCAATTCATAAAATTGGTTACCTAGAATGCTGACTTACCCAGGGTCACACAGCCAACATGTGTCAGAGACAGGACTTGAGCCCCCACCTTCTTGCTTCAAGGACATTCTCCTGGGAGATACAAAGACAAAAAAAAATCCTGCCTTCAGGGAGCTTACATTCTATCCAGTGTGACAACAAATGCGTGCACAATAACATATAGAACATAAACCAAATAAATACGAGGTCATTTGGAGAAGGGCCCTGGCAGCCAGGGACAGGAGTAACCAAGAAGGGCTCCATGGAGAAGGTGGTTCTTCAGCTGAATCCTGCAAGAAACCCAAGATACCAAGAGGAGAGGTGAGGAGAGAGTGTCTTATAGATACTGGAGAGCAAAAAGCACAGAAGCAAAAGCAAGAAGACAGGAGACAGCAGGTCATGTGTAAGGAACAGCAAGTGGGCTAGCTAGTACAGCTGGACTGTAAGAGTGCATGGAGGGAAATAATGTGTGAGACGCCTGGAAAGGGGCCATGTTATAAAGAGCTTTAAATGCCAAGAAGAGGAATTTATATTTGATCCCCGAGGCAATAGGGAGCCACTGGAATTTATTGACTAGAGGAATATGATGGTCAGACCTGAAATTCTAAGAAAATAACTTTATTGGATATGTGGCAAATGGGATGGAGTGGGGAGAGATTGGAAGGAGGGATATCAGACAGGAGATTTCTGTAAGGTCAGATTTGGCAGTACCCAAACTTGGATGGTGACTGTGTAAGTGGATAGAAGGGGATATGTATGAAAGGCAGAACCGACAAGACTTGGAAATTGACTAGATATGAGGGATGAGTGAGAGTGAAGGGTTGAGGAGGACACAGCCTGAATACTTGGATAACTGAAGGATGGTGGTGCCCTTGACAATAATTAAGAGGTCAGAGAGGGGTGCAGTGGGGATGAGATGTAATGGGGTCTGTTTTGGACATGCTGGTTTTGAGAAACTTATGGGACATCCAGTAAAAAAAAAAAGATATCAAATAAGTGGGTGTGATCTAGGACTATAGGGTAGTCATCAGCAAAAAGATAATTAAATTATAATTAAATCCATGGAAGTTGATGAGATCACCAGTGTGGAAGTGTAAATGGAAAAGAGAAGAGGACCCAGGATAGAGCCTTGGTAGCATATTTGCAGTTAGTGGCTATGACATGGACGTGTCCTTTCCTTTACCAGAAAAGGAAAGTGAGAAAGAGTAGTCAGACAGGTAGTCAGGTAGGACAAGAACCAAAGGAGAGAAGTCTTTCAAAAACCCATAGAGTAGAGAGCATCCAGGAAAATAGAGAGGTGGATAGTGTCAAATGCTGCAGAGAGGTCAAGAAGCCTGAGTGTTGAGAAAACATCATTAGATTCAGCAAATAAAAAAGATTGCTAATGACACAGAGAGCAGAAGCAGAAAAATTTATATTACATCAGCATTATTGTAAAGACAAACAACTTTGAAAGACTTGAGAATTCTGATCAATGCATTGACCAGCCGTGATTCCAGAAAGGATTGATGATGAAACATTTTAAGTACCTTCTGACAGAGAGGGGATGGACTCAAAGCACAGATTGAGATATTTTATCGGATATGGTCAATAGAGGAATTTATTTTGCTTGACCATACTTGTTTGTAAAAGGGGTTTTGTTTTTCTTTCTTTCTCAGTGGGAGAAGAGGAGGTAGGGGAGGAGACGAGTTTTGTCAATTGAAAAAAATTAATTAAAAAGAGATCACTGGTAAATTTGGAGAGAGAAGTTTAAGTTTACTAATGAAGTCACAAGATATATCACAGGGAATTTAGAAGAGAGTGAGAGGAGAAGAAATAGAGGCATTGTGTGTAGGGTGCTTTTTTCAGAGAATTTGAGAAAGGGGGAATAATAGTAAGATCAGGGATGATGGGATCTAGTGAGAAGTTTTTTTAAGGATTGGCATATTTGTAGGTAGTTGGAGAGGAATCAGCAAATAAGGAAAGATTGGAGAATAGAGAAAGGGGAGATGATAGTGGTAGAATCTACTGAAGAAGACAGGAGAAAGATCAAGGGTTTATATAGAAAGACTGACCTTGTTGAGGAGGAGGGTCATCTCTAGAGGCTAGAAATAAAAAGGAATTAATGAGTATGATATCACGTTGTTGCGAGATGAGGAGAGGAGAAGAGGAATCTCACAAATAAGGAAGAATTGGGATTTGTACCCAGGCTCTAGAGTGGGTGAGAGGGAGGGCTTTAAAAGTAGTAACTACAGAAGTAAATGAACTGGATTCTTGGTAGCTGAAATTTCATTTGGCTATTCTATTTTTTAGAGTTCATTTTTTTTTGTTCAAACCTGTGGTTTCATCTTGTGGGAAAGTCCTTTCAACAATGCAGGTCAACAACTCCTCTGTAAGAACAGCCTTAAAGACTGTCTGGGGGCTATTAAGAAGTCAAATTACATATCCATAGCCACACAGCTAGTATTTGCCAACAAGAAAACTTGAACCCAGGTTCACTGACTTCAAGACCAATTAGAATTCAGCCTGATGACCTCTTATGGAGAAGGTTATGACCAACTCTCCAGCATAACTTTAGCCTACAATTTCTCTCTCTCTCTCTCTCTCTCTCTTTCCACACACACACACACACACACACACACACACACACACACACACACACTTCCCCCTTATTCTCTCTCCCTCCCTCGCCCATCCCACCCAAAATATCCTTAGCATTTACTTTAGCATTTATGACCCTCCTCCCCAACAACCCAGAACATCTTTAGCATTTAGAGTTAGAAGTTGCTTTCCTTCTCTGGGCCTCATTTTCTTCTCTGTAAAATAGATTGAACTTAATGGTCTCTAAGTACTTTCCCAACTCTAATATTCTATGTTCCAAGGTTCCTTTGAACTCTGACATTTTGAGTATGTCATCATAGACTGTTAGAACTGGAAGAGTCCTTGAAAATTATCAAGTCCAACCTCCTTGTTTCACAGATGGGGAAAATGAGGTCCATAGAAGGAAAGAGACTTGACCAAGGTCATTGCTGTTATTGTTATTGAATCATGTCCAACTCAAAGGTCATATGCTGGTTTAATTACAGAGCTCAGGGGTGCTTGTCCTTATACCGCCTCATTGTCTGAATTTATAATTTGTCTTCTGAAGGCTTGAATTTACTCATTTTAGCACTTCATTGTCTAATGTACAGACTCCGATTGTTTCTTGTTTGCAAATCTGGTGTCTCAGTGAAGACTACATGCCTTGGAGGGCAGGGAACCTTTTTTTCTTAATCCTCCAGACTGCAATACTGCTGGATTGAAATTGAATTCATGATTTCTGTTTTCCAGGTCTCCTCTCTACAGCTATAAGCGTCTGTGGGACCTTCATAGGATCATAGAATGTCAGAGGTGGAAGAGACCTTTCAAGATAGAACAGAGAATAGTAGAGTTTAAAAGCCCCTTAGAGTCTAGAACACAGAATGTCAGATTTAGAAAGGCCTTTAGGACTTAGAACATAGACTATCAGACAGAGGAGAAATCTGGAACATAGAACATCAAAACTGGAAGGGACTGAAGAAAAGAGAACCATAACTCATGTTCAAGAAGGCCAGGGAAGTAACTTTGGACTTATATCTGAGCCCAAGATAGGCTCAGAGTCTTCTCAACAATGAATACTCTTTGGCTTGTGTTCTATCTCAGTATAACCCTTGGAAAAATCTGCATTTGGCTAAGAGTTCTCAGTTCCCTTGCAAACAAGCTACCAAAGCATGAAATACAGAAAAGTTCATAGAAAAAGGCTTAACATAGATTTCAGAAAAGATTCATACAAAAGCCTGGTGACAGCCAAGAAAGTTTAATCATCTAGTGGGACCCACCATCCTCCAAGGATATAAACAGTAACTCCCAACTTATAATGCTATCTGGAGCTGAAGATGCCCCTGAATGGGGAAAGAACTCCGGATTATTAGGGAGTCAAGCTACCCCCTCTGATGAACTCCATTTGTTCCATGTCCTATACAGCAGGTCCAGACTCTGGGATTAAGTCACCCTCCAACTGGGGAAAAAACTCAAGGTCACATGCTACTTAACCCTGGTCGCAACCTTCTCGTTTTAGTGTTGCTCCTTTCTTTGCCTTGATGGTCCTCAATTCCTAGACCCAGAATTTCTTACTTAAACCAGGAATTCCTTCACTGTTCTACAGGTCTACACATCATTCCTCCCTCCCTCCTACTCTCTTTTTTACTCCCTCTTTCTCTCTCTTCTTCTCTCTCCCTCCCTCTCTGTTCTTACTCTCATTCTCTCTCACTTCCTTTCTATCCCTCCCCTTCCCTCCTGCCCTCTTTCCTTTTTTCTCTCTCTTTCTCCCTCCATCCCTCTCTCAGTGTTCTCTCCATCTCTGTCTCTCTCTCCCCACCCCATCCCCAATTGTCTCTCTACATATGCAAAATTCATCCTCTCTCTCCCACCAGCTTCATCTCTCTTGTCCTATTTACTACTACCACAACCTTCTAGCAGCTTCTTCTTCCCAAGAAAATTGTCATAACTCTTATAAGGAGATCAACAGGGCCAATGAGCTTCTTGACTACATTTCAAGCTATTTGGTTAGGGCGCCTGCCCCATAAGGACCCTTTAGTTGGGTGTGTGTATACCTCCTAATTGCATCCTTCTCCACCAGGTTTTCTACCTCCTATCACACCACTGTCACTAAGTCCATGCCACTGCTGTCACTGTCAGTAGCCTATAGGAACCGAATTTTCCATTAGAGAATGTAAAACTTGAGAGCTGAAACGGTCTCTAAAACATAGAATACAAGATAGCAGAGTTGGAAGGGACTTCAGAACATAAAATGTCAGAGCTGGAAGGGACCTTAGGACATAAAATGTCAGAGCTGCAAGGGGCTTTTGAATATGGGAGCTGGAAAGGATGGGACAAAGAATGTTAAGTCAAGTCCCACAGCTAGTAAGTGGTAGGGCTAACATTCCACCCTAGAACCTTAGCTTTCTTGTTCACTGCTTGGTCTAATTCTTCAGGGGGCAGTTTTCCTCTGGTATCTTATTTCTATGGTTAATTCCCTACCTCCTCTCCCCCTCTCCCCCAAGCCCCACTCAACATCTTATAGATACTGCAGGTTCCCAAACCAGAGCCCCAGAAATCCCTACGGGCTTGTCTTCCAAGGAAAGTAAAAGAAGTCATTACAACATGAATGTGGGGAGCTAAATGAACACACTGGAGGCTGGAGACTGGCTTTTCCTGGAGCACTGGAAAGAGAGCAGCGTGGAGGAGTTCAAGGAGATGTTTTTGTTAAATAATAATTTTGCTCCCTTTTCTCTAGCACACTAAGGTTTATAAAGCAAATGACTTATCCAAGGACACACAGGTAATAAGAAGCAGATCATAAGATTTAGAACCAAAAGAGACCTTAGATACCATCTCATCCTAGTCCCTCGTTGAGTAAACTGAGGCTGATAGAGGAGAAAAAGACTTGCCCAAAGTCACAGAGGTACCAAGTTGCAGAAAATGACACCTGTCCTTTTCCCTTCACAGTACTGTTGTGAGGATTAAATGAGATAGTGATATGAAAGCCCTACATAAATGTAAGGGAGAATAATTCTTATGGTTAGATACTCAAAACTGGTGAGACCTTTTTGCCTCCTATCACCTCCCCTGGGGAAGTGGGGGGGGGGAGGGAGGAGAGGAAGCACATAGCTGCATCTCTATCCAGCCAGGTAGCTGTTCTTTGTCTCCATTGGGCTTGTTCAATATTCTTTTTGTATTTTCCCAGCTACTTCCCCTCCTTTGGGGAGCGAGGTTGCCACGGATAATTGGCTCTGAATGTGTTTACCTCAGCACTCACCATCTCCCTCTCCCTCCAGTCCCTCCCTCTGTCTCCTACACCCCTCCTAGGCTTCCAGAGCCACCTGGAATTGGGCCCATAATCCCCCTCTCTTCACCACATGTGAACAAGAGAAGGCCAGTTGGAGGAATGTGTGGGAGGTCCCAAGCTCTCGGCAAACATGGGCAATTTAATCCCGCAAATGCTTGTCAGTAACAAAGAAAACGCAAATAATGGATTAGAGAGACCCCAGGCTGGAGTTCAGCAAATACAGATAAAAACAAGTCCCTGATGGAAATTCTAATGATTTTTCGCTCTTGTTCAGAATTATAGAATAATTTTAAAATATTGGTCAGCAGGAAAGGGGGTTTTGGTGGGAGAGGAGCTTGAGCCAGAATATCCATGGGGGTGAAGAAAGGGCTTAGCATAGTGTGACTTTTAGAATAGAGTGTCAGAGCTGGAAAAAGAATGTAGATCATATAACAAAGAACGTGGCATCTGTAAGAGACCTTAGATCATGGAACATAGTGTTGGAACAAGAAGGTACCTTAGGATGTTATCTCTGGGCCTATGAAAGGGACCTTAGAACACAGAATGTGTAATGTTACAGCTAGAAGGGACTTAGCTTAAGTATACTTGTACAGACAAGTACATTCTACTTCCCCCGTTAGAATGTAAGCTCCTTGAAGGCAGGGGCTGTTTCATTTTGTCTTTGTGTCTTTAGTCCCTAAAACAGTGCCTGGCACATAGTAGGTGCTTAATAAATGTATGTTCATTGATTGGTTGATAGAATGTAGAACACAGAGCATCAGAGCAAAAAGGAATCTTAGAACTTAGGTAGCCTTTGTATCAGAGACTGTCTTCTGACCCCAAAGGCCCAGGTATGTACTTTGGGAGATTTTCTTTATGGCTAGGTTTGCATGCCCAACCCAGCAAAATTTATGTATGGTACCCTGTAAGACATGAGGTTGACTCCCCACTTGCAAGTATACAATTCACTATAGATATGTATAGATACATACATGCATATATCATACACACATGTACACATGTGAATATGTATATGTGTATATGCGCATATACACATATACATACAAGTTCATAATGTGTGTGTATAATATATTTGTATATGAGAGACAGCATGGTGTAGTGTTTAGAGATCTGGCCTTGAAACTGGAAGGATCTGGATTCAAGTCCCACCCCTAACTTATACTAGCAATGGGATACTAGGAAAGTCATTTAACTTCTTGGTGTTGTTGATAACTATCTAATACTATATAAGTTGCACAAAAGATGCCAATCCTTATTTGTAGAGTGAATTTCCTTACCCAGGGGTTTCCTCACCCTGGAGTCCTAGGGCTCAATGAAATCACAGTTCTAGTCCATATGTGTGTGCACACATAGGCACATGCACATACATATACACACCTATGTCTAAATACACATGTATATGTGCATCTATGCATGAGTGTATGTGTACACATGCATGTGGGAAGAATATGTGTATATAAACACACATGCAAAATATTTTTATATCTAACACATACATACATGATATATTTTGTAAAAGGAGGAAAATAGAAGAGACCCTTGAATGAGCTACCAGTCCCAAACATGTGTGCAAGTGTCCAAAGTAACTTATAGTTCCCAGTGGAAAATCTCTTTTTGGGCAAGGCTTCTCCTCCACAAGCCCCATCTTGACATACTTGACAGGATCTTTAAGCTTATCTAGCCCAATCCTCTCTTTAACAGAAGGCAGGTGACTTACTTAAAGTTGTTGTTGTTTATCCTTCATTCTCAAAGAGGACCAATGATATTACGGGTGACATCTTGACCTCTGCGTGAATTGGATTTAAGTGAGGCAGAGTTGCACAAAGTCGAGAGCTTCACGCTTTCTTCCAAAGTCGCCAAAGTCCAGTGGCAGGACAAAAGTCAGGATGGCAATGGCCTGGGATACAGTGGATGACCTTGGTGTCTTTCAGTGGATGACCAAGTTCTAAATGCTTCACAGAAGCTGCTTTAGCTGCCTTTATGACCATAGAAACATGTTCTGATATGCCCATCCCGCTGGGAGAAGTCTTCATATTCTTGGGGTAGAAATCCCACCCCCCACAACTCAAAGACCGGGTTTGAGGTCTGGTCAGTTACCCTTGACCTGGTTTAGCCTGTCCATCAAGATGATGCACATGCTACAGCTTCTTGGATCTACAGGTGAGAATTGGATGCCTGGTAGACACCAAAGGTGGTTGAGTAACCCTGAAAAGGGCTCAGCAGCCCTCATACCAGAGATGCTAGTCCTCCCCTGACACCCTAAAGTAGTAAGAGTCAGAGCCACGTTTAAACTCAAGTCTCATGATTCCAAATCTTTATGGTGTTTCTATCCCCATAGCAAGCACAGCCAGCAGATGCAACAGTTTCTCAGATGAGATGGGTTTCATCTTTCCATGCTGTTTCCTCTATATAACATGAAGACAAAACTCTTCATGGTTTTTACCTTCTCTCTCTTCTTGTGTCTCCCAATCACCAGCCCTAACCATCGCCATGGCTCCCTTCAGGCAGATGCACCTTATTTTCCTCCCTAATTCTAACAGAAGAGAGAGGAAAAGGGGGAAATACCAGCATATATCTCAGAATCTAGAACATAGAATATTAGGGCTGAAAGGAAATTTAAATCTATAAGCATTTATTAGGAGCCTACTATGTGCCAGATGCTAGGCTAGGGCATGAAGATACGAATACAAAAGTCAGGCTGTCACTGCCCTCAAGAAGCTTGCATTCTATTCTGAGGATATAACATGTTCGCTGATAAATAAATGTAAGAGATGCACAGAGTAGATATGCAGTGATGAAAGGATGAAGTAGGATGGGGGTGGGCAGGAAAGGAAGATTAACAAGTGGGAAGCATCAGGAAAAGGGAAGTAGTGTGTGATATAAGCCTTGCAAAAGAGGCAAGAGTTTCAAGAGGCAGAGGTGAGGAGGGCAAGTGGTCTAGACATCAGAGACAGTCTCATTAAAGGCATGGAGGAGGGAGATGGGACGTTCTGCTTGAGGAAGGGCAAGTAAGCAAGTCTGGATAGAGTAATTCTCACACACACACCTCTTAGGGAACTGAGACCCAGGTTGGTAAAGGAATTGACCCCAGTCACACTGGATAGGAAGTGTCCAAAGCAGGACCAGAACCCAGGTCTTCTGATTCTAAGTCCAATTCTCTTTCGAGTATACCACACTGCAAAGCACATATATATGTGTACATATATATAAACATACATGCAACATATTTTTATATCTAGCAATACGTATATGTATTAGATATACACATATCTAACAGAAGGCTTTTTATCTCAGTCACATGACCTGAGATTACAGTCACATTCTCTCATCAATAAACATGTGTTATATAATAAATTATATATATAACATATCACATTAAGCTATATTATAGCCATAATATATTATATATGACCAAAATATAATATGATATGACAGTATAACATAAAATAGCATAACATATATTACACAATATAGTATAACATAGCATAATATAATATATAATACATATGATACATCATATTATGCCATATTATATTATAGTCATAATATATTATATATGACCATAATATGTGATATGATAGTATAACATAACATAGCATAATTTCTATTCTATTGTATTGTATAATATAGCATAATGATAGAAAAAAATATGTAATACATCATATTATGCTATGTTGTATTTTAACAATAATATATTATCTACAACCATAATATTTTATATAATATGATATGCTATGATAGCATAATATTATATTACTTAATATAATATAGCATAGTACAACATAGCATAATATATAGCATATGTGTAAAACATTATATTATCTATTATATTATAACCATAATATATTACATAATATGATATAGTATAGTATAACATTATATATTATGTTGCATAATATAACATAATGTTATATAACATAATAAAACATAGTATAGTATATGCATTATAATATATAATATGGGATATAGCATGACATAATATAATACAATTTAAGATAATATCCACATTCCCATATATATTGTATTGGCACACACACACACACACACACACACACACACACACACCTCTGCAGCAGACCTCAGGGTCCCCACTCCAATGATAGCCACAGGTGAGTATAGATTGTGTTGCGACCTTGGCTACACACACATCACTTCCCTGTTTGTCCATATTTTCATACCCACTTTTCCACTTTGAGATCGTAGGAGCATCAGAAGAGTCCAAGGGCTCAGAAAGCAGACCTTGATGGTCTCCTGCCTTGTTGGACCCAATCTTTGCTATCGCATACAGTTCCAGGTGCTGTGTTTTAGGAAGCACATGAGCAATCTTCAGGCCTAGCAGAGTGAACAACAAAGATGAAGAGGGTTTGGAGGCCACGATTTGAAGATGGGGAAAGTTTGGGGGGAATCATTGTGTTCAAATATTCCAAAAGATGTCCTGAAGAAGAGGGATTAGATCTCACAGAATCATAGGATTTAGAGCCAGCTCCTGTGTTTGTTTAGTTTGGTCCAGAGGGCAAAAATTAGGAGAGTTGGGTGGGAGTTGCCAAGTCAGAACAAGACCTGATTAAGCACCTACTATGTGCCAGGCAAGCACTATGTTAGTTTTTGGACATACAGAGGGAATGAGAGCAGTCCTGATTTGGAGTAGGTGACTTCAAAAGGTAGTGAGTTCCCCATCACCAGAGGTCTGAAAGAAGAGACTGACTAACCCCCAATTAGGAATGTTATGGGGGTCAATTCCCGGTCATATGTGGACTGTAATAGATGGCTTCAGAATCGATTACCTTTCAACTCTAAGTTTCTGTGATTTGCCCTATGGTCTAAGTGCTTAAAATCCTTGAATGACATGCCCTAGAGAAAGATAAAGCCTTCTTATTCCTGAGGACCAGCTGGTACCCCTACCTTGGGGCACAGTATGGGGATGGGCAGTCAAGAGGCTGAAATGGTTCTTTCATTGGCTGCCTTGGCCAGGTCCTTCTTTCTAGGCCCCCATTTTCTCCCCTAGAAGAGGAAACTCACAGGCCCATTCCCACACTGACCTTCTGAGATGTCCCACATATATGTATTTTTCCAAGGGAAAAAAATCTAGCTCTTCTTGGGGGCAGGGGTAGAGCAAGTTATAGAGGCACTAAATTTGGAATTGGAGGCCCTGGGTTCAAATTCTGGGTCTGACACCTCAAGGAAATCACTCCCCCTCTCACATTCTGATTTGTAAAAGAGAGAATAAAGATACTAATATTACCTATGTCCCAAACGTTGTTGAGAAAGCATTTGGTAAATCTTAAAGTACTGAGAGCAACCTCTGTTCTTTCAGCTGTAAAATAGGAATAATAATAAAAAATCATAATAACAATTACAATACAATAATATGATAAAAACAATGGGCAGTTAGGTGGTACAGTGGGTAGAGTGCTGGTCTAGAGTCAGGAAGACTCATCTTCCTGAGTTCAAATCCGGTCTCAGACACTCATACCAGTTGTGTGACCCTGGGCAAGTCACTTGATCTCATTTACCTCAGTTTCCTCATCTGTAAAATGAGCTGGAGAAGGAAATGGCAAACCACTCCAGTATCTTTGCCAAGAAAACCCTGAATGGAGTCATGATGAGCCAGAAATGACTGAAACACCTCAACAAATAAGAACAGTAACTTACATTATTTATGTAGAACTTTCACTCCCTATTGCTTTAACTAATTTACCATTGTTGTGAGGAAGGTACTTTGCAAACTTCATAAGCCTTAGTGAGGTGGGGTGTTAGACTTGAAGTCAGAAAGATCTGGATTCAAATCCTGCCCCAGACACTTAATAGCTGTGTGAACCTGGGGAAAATAACTTTCCCCTCTATGGGCTGAGTTTCTTCCTCTGTAAAATGGGGTTGAGCTGGATCATTTCCCTTCTAGCATTAAACCTATGACCTTTTATGACTTTTACAGTGTCCTCTAATTGGCTGCAGGACAGTATATCAGAAAGAATCAGTTATTTTGAGTTAGGAGACCTTGGCTCAAATGCTGTCCTTACCCCTTCCAATCTCTATGACCTTGGGTCAGTCCTTCCTCTATGGATGTCAATTTGCTACTTTTAAAAATGAGGAATCTGGATGAGAGGTTCTCAAAGGCACCTTCTACCTCTTCATCCCGTTGTCCTAATTACCTGTCTTATCTCCTGACCATGATGAAGGAGAGGAGAAGGACCATAGGGATCATAAATCTTAGAACATTTTACAGATGAGGAAACTGAGGCCTAGAGAGAGGAAGGGACTTGGCCAAAGTCTGTCTCTTCTCGAGGAGACTGGAGTGGGCTGCAGAGAGATGCAGAGCCAGTGAGAGAGCCTAGCAGGAGGGAGAGTGTTGCCATGGAAGGCACTGCAAGGCATTCTGAGAGCAGACTGGAAAACAGGGTAAGGCGAAGGGAAGCCTGGCTATGAAGAGAGAAGGTGGCTCCTCTCTGACCCTCAGTGCTTTCCCTCATCACCCGCCAAGGTCAGTAGGCAGCCCCTGACCCAGAGCCAGGGACCACCCCCTTACCGCCCCTGCCCCCATGCCCCAACCACATTCTATCATGCCTCTCTTTGCCCATCTACTCTCCTCCCTGCCAGGCTGTCTCATACACAGGAGGCAGCCAGTGGCCGCCTTCCAGGAGGCCTGTTTACCAGCACGCCAACAGCAAATGAGTCTCCTTAAAAGGCATTCAGCGTTGATCCCCTACAAACAAGGCTGAGCTGGAGAGGGCCGGGCAGCCATGCCTTTCCTGGAGAATCTGCTCAAACAGGGTTTGTTGTGCATCTTAATAGAGTTGCATCTACCCACAGCCTTAAATGTATTTAATCTACTCTTGCAAATGGCTAATTTTGAAAATCCGCTTATCAGAATTAGGTCCTCAACATCCATATTTATTTACTTTTCATTTTCATAATCTTTTTTTTTGCCCCCTCATCTGTGTGGGAGTAAATTTTGATTTTCAAATGCTTGGCTCCATTTCGTTAACCCCTAAAAGGGGAAAGAGACAAGGGTAGCAATGAGATAGAAGTCTGGAAAGGGGTTAATGGGGGAAGGAGGCTGTTGATAGTGAGAGGATGAGATGAGTGAGTGTCCTGACATCTGGAATATCTCTGAGCTGTAAAATGAGAATGATATAATATGTTTGTCCAGTCCTCCCACTGAGGGGGATTTGTGGACAGGATCAAACTCTCCATTTATTTATCTGTAAATTCAAGACATGGTCTCTTAAGTCAGAGAGTTCTTCATTGGAAATCTTCACAGAGAGAGAGACCAGATGCCCACTGGTTGGGCATCTTGGAGAGGGAATTCCTGCTCAGGTCAGGGTGGGACTGGATGGAGTTTTAAAGCACCTCCAGCTTTGAGATTTTAGGGTTACTGTAAAGCAAAATGTTGAGGTTTCTTGTTAGAGGAATAGGTATGTGCCTGCAGGGACAGATTAGGGAGTGGAGAATACCATCTATGCGTATATGTGTACAAGAAGGGAACCATGTAGGTCTGGGTACAGGGAGAAATAGGTTAGGTAGCAGAATGAGTATTTGTATGTAGCTTTGTGAATGTTTATGCATATTTGGGGAGAGAAGGGAGACATGTAAGGATGTGTGTCCAGAAAGGGATGTGCAAATGTGTGGTTAAGAAAACTCCCCAAACATCATATTCAAAAATTTGCTCCAATAAGTCTATATTAAACACTTAAGCATGTGTGCTTCATTCACACGGCATAGAGGAGACAGTACTGGATTTGGTGTAGGGAAGACCTGGATTCAAATCCTGGCCCTGATACTTAGTAGCTGTGTGACCCTGGACAAGTCACTTTCTTTCCCTGAGACTCAGTTTTCTAATCTATAAAACTAGGAGGTTGGACTAAGTGATTTCTGGGATCCTTTCCAGCTCTATATCTATAATCTTAAAGTTTAGAAAAGATCCAGTCCCTAATGTCATACATCTCATGGTCTAGTAGGGCAGTACACATCAGAATAGAGAACTAGCATATATGATAGTATATGTTAGAAGCAAAAGTGAAATACACCAAGGAAAAGCCTGCTACTGAGGGAGAATCAGGGAAGACTTCCCAGAGGAGGTGTCACTGAATAATACTCACATTTATACAGTCACAAGGCTCTTTGCACATTCCATCTCCTCTGATCCTCACCTCCCTCTGACCCTGGGAGGTAGGTGCTATTGATTATCTGCATTCTACAGATGAGGAAGGTGAATGGCTGAGAAATAAAGTGACTTGCCCAAGGTCACCCAGTAAGTTTAGAAATCTGAGGTGAGATTTGAACCCTGATCTTTCTGACTTCTCCAGTGTTCTCTCTGCTATTGTGTGGGAATTCATCAGGGAGGGAAAGCATAATGGGCATAGGAAACAATGCCTTCAAAGCTATGGGGGCAGGACGGTCCAAGGATTGAAACACAATCCAAGTAGTAGACATAATATGAGATAAGGCCAAACAGGCAGAGTGATGATTGAGGTAAGCCTTGAATGGCAGACAATGGAGCTTAAACTTGACTCAGTAAGTCCAGTTGTGGATATCAAGGCACAGAGACAGCATCACACGTTTGCGTAAGTATGGGGCTTTGTTTTGTTTTGTTGGGGGTATGTGGGGGGGGGGTCTTGGATAGTATACAAATTATTTTGGTGAGACAAGGATAGAGAAGTTACCTATGTCCTAACGTCTTTCCTGCCACCAAGATCTCGATATTTGTCCTGGTTCCAGGGGCTAAAACAGTGCAAGTGACAGATAGTTCTACGGAACTAACCGTGCCCAGAACCTTGCAAACCAATTCTGAGTGTCCCAGGAGGTGAATGTCTAGTGGAGTTTATGCTGTGGGTGGACAAAGGGAGCTTGAACTCTTTACAAATGTACCAATCCAGGTTAAGCAGGCCCCAGCCCCTTCTGGACACACTAATCTTTGGTAGACCAGAAAGGGATAAACACCAGGGGCAGAGAAATGCCCTTAGAGTCAGGGGTTAGGCTTAATGGGCTTCTCAGTCATTCCAGCTGCTTCTGTCTACGCATTCTTTTTCCTCTTTTAGAGAAGGGTCTAGACTAACAAGGCTGCATCAGAAAGCAATAGGAAGTTATTGAAGATTCTTGAATGGAGGAGGGATAAGACCAGATTTATGTGTAAGGAAGATAAGGGTGGCATTGATGTGAAGAATGGATTGAAAGGAAAAGTGAATGGAAATGGAAAGATCTATTAGGAATCAAGGTGATAATGAGGGCCTGGAATAAGGTGGTGACCATGGGAACAGGGGACAAGGGACAGGGAACGGATACAAGATATTTTGCAGAACTGATCGGGTAGGAGTCTCATTAAATGACGCTCAATAGAATTAAAGAAGGTAGGCACAAAGAAGTTGGAAGGAGAGCAGTTTTGTGGAAAAGACAGGAAGCTTGGTTCTGGACATGTTGCATTCGGCTTGAAGGATAGGCATTTATCTGCTGGTACATGTCCAGTCTGTCTCAGTGTCTTCGGGACTTGAGGAAAGTAATAGCTCACATTTATGCAGTGAGTGACATATATTAATCTCAGTTGATCTATACAACAACCCAGTGAGGCAGGTATCATCACTATTAGGATTTTTTTCTGTTGTGATAGTTTATTATATATTTTTAATATAATTTTTTTAATTTATGGAATAAAACAAGCATTTCCATAACACAGTATAACACAAAACTGCAAATCTATTAAGTACAGCTTGCTATCCTTTTAAATAAATAATAAAATTTTTCATGTAAATTTCTTTTTTATCTCTTCCTTCCCCCCCCTCTCCCCCAGGGCTACCATTAGACACCACATTTTACTGATAAGAAAACTGGGTTTGAGATAGGTTAAGTGACTTGCTCAGGGTTAGGCTGCTAGCAAGTGTCTGAGACAGGCTTTGGACTTGGGCGTTTCTTACTCTGGGTCTGGCATTGCATCTACCCTATCCCCTAACTGCCCTGGGGGGAGGGCTCACACTGACTAGTGAATGGGGAAAACAGTAGGCCTTTATATGGTACATTTTAACTCACACAGAGGGAAGGCTTTAAGGGTTACTGTAGACTAACAGATCCGGTGAAATGATGACTTGGACACCAAGATTAGCTTAACACACAATTTACTTAAAAGATACAGCAGGTGGTAGCTCAAGGCTCTATGCTGAATGTATCTTCCTACAGTCTTCCTTGCTCCTTGCAAAGACGTACTTGAGACTCCCTGGTGGAGGCTGCCAAGGCTGAAATGGGCTTCTCTAGGGCCTGAGAAGCCCTTCTGGTCTCCCAAGGCTTTAAAAGGGCTTGGGGACCCACTGTACCACTGAGTAATAAAGAGAGAACACAGTGTGATGTAATGATTACCCAGCATGTCCTGGTTACTTACATGTTAAAATTGTTCATTGTACCATAGTGATGGCCAACCATGAGGTTTGATGGCAAAAGAAGAAGAAAAGAAAAGAAAAGAAAAGAAAAGAAAAGAAAAGAAAAGAAAAGAAAAGAAAAGAAAAGAAAAGAAAAGAAAAGAAAAGAAAAGAAAAGAAAAGAAAAGAAAAGAAGGCAAGGACTCAAAGAAGAGAGAGCCAGACCAGCAGCTGGACCTTGGGAACAGTGGGCTCCAGGCCACAGTAGGAGGAGGAAGGTTCTGAAGAGAGGCTGCTCCTTGGCCTCAGCACATCCAGCTTTGCCAACCCTACCTCACCATAGTCAATGTGGGAAATGGCCAGAGTCCCATCTGTTCCATGCCAGGACAGCTTCCAATACTCCCATACCAGGGGAGCAAACAAGGCACCACCTTCAAACCAGGGTAGCTCACAACACCCCACACAAGGGAGACAATCAGACACATCCCAGCTAGGGCAGTGGGTTAATGCCATACCCAGGCAGCTAGACCCACTTACAGTAACCTAAGACACTCACAGGTGAATGAAGAAATGAGTGAATGAATTAAAAGGTGCTTATCAAGTACTGACTTTTTGCTATTAAGCACCATGCTCAGCACTGAGGACACAAACACAAAAATGCAAAGTGTCTGCTCCCAAGGAACTTGCACTCTAATAGAGAGAGAAAATATACATGTAGCAGTGGCAACCAGGGAAGGGCTTTTTGGTGTAAGAAATCAGAAGGATGCTAAGTGGTTCCATAGGGCAGCTTATTGACATGCCCTTTCCAGAAGCAATGGTAATGTTAATCTGATTATAGTTACCAGAACCAGAGGTTAGTGTTGGGACTGGAGCATAAAGTGGGGAGGGAAGATTGGATATGGACAGGAATACACCTGGGCCAACAGATAGAAGCATGATCAGATGGACTGGGACCTGAGGAGAAAAGCACCAGAACAACGTGGCCTCAGAAAGAGGCTAGAGACACTAGTTTTGAAGGGATGGAGCATCCTTCAGGTACACTTGATTAGTTTCTCATCTCTGACGGGTTGCAGGGAGAGACTCTGGGAACTGGCCTTCAGGATCCTGGCTTTGGAGGCAGGGGACATGTAAGTTTCTAGTATGAACATTTCCAGCAGTTTCCCAGGAAACAGCAAGATGATGGGCAGACAGGGAAGGGGTGGGACATAAAACAGAGGCAGCCTAAGAGTCTCAGGCCCCCAAACCAGAGTTTGTCTTTGACACTGACACCTATGTATTTAAAGAGGGGAGAGGGCTGATGTTCTAGATCTGATAGCATGGGAGTGAATGAGATTGTCAAGAAAGCAGAGAAAGAACCAAGGACAGAAACTGGAGAGACACCTTAAGGAATCCTCAATACTAATAGCTCACATTTATTATACCTCTCTAAGGTTTACAGAATACTTTATACAAATTATCTCACTGAACACTTGTACTGACCTTGTAAGGCAGGTGATTTTCTTATCCCCCCTTTAAAAAAATCCAATTTTATTTTATTTTCAGCTTCAAATTCTTTCCCTTGTCCCTTCTCCACTTCTTGAGAAGGCAGGGAAAGCAAAATACATCAAAATATGTATAAAAATGCATAACCAACTCCCACATTAGTCATATTACCCCCCAAAAAAAAGAAGAAAGAAAGAAAAAAAACATATGTTCAGTCTGCCCTCTGAGTCCAACACTTCTCTGTCTGGAAGTGTATATATTATCCTTCTTTTACAGACAAGGATACCAAGGCTAAGGAGGGCTAACTGATTTGCACAGGGTCACGTAGCTAGTAAGGACTCAAACACAGATTTTCTTAACTCCAAGCCTGAAGCTCTCTGCACTGTGCTGGGCCAAAAAGATGAGGCACCAGACCTCTCAAGTCTACAGTACCTCAGAGACTTTCCTTACATCAGCCTAGTCATCGTCCCCTTTGGAGACACGGTGACACTGAGGCAGAGAGAGGAGTGAGTAGCCCCAGATCACACAAATGGGAAGGCTGGCACCAGGACTTGAACTTGGGTCCTCTCACTCAGAGCTGAGGGAGCCCTCTTTGTACTGTGCCGCAGCTGCTTCTCAGTGGGAGATGCTGATTAGGAAGCCTCAATCTGGCTGTGGGCAATGGATGCAATCAAAGTGTAATTGGGTTATACATCTAACATTCTGTGAATCTATGAATCTACGTGTAATGTTATATGCTAATGTTTATCTGAGAAGAGACAATGGCCAAGAGATGTGGGCCCAGATAAAAAGGTTCCCTGTGGTGTGCTCTTGTGTGTGTGTCTGTGTGTGTCTGTGTCTGTGTGTGTGTGTGTGTGTGTGTGTATGGAGGAGGTGATCTTAAGGGTTGAGATGTATGTGTGTATGACCCAGAGTAAGAGGTTAGAAGTCCCAGATGTTCATGCATGGAAGATTCATGAAAGGGATTCATAAAAAAAAGAAGAAAGAAAGGAAAGAAAGAAGGAAGAGATGATAAGAGGAGGAGAGAGAGGGAAGAAGAAGGAAGAAGGGAGGGAGAAAAGAGAGAAGGAGGGGAAAAAGAAGGAAGAAAGGAAGGAAAGAAGGAAGAGAAGGAAGAAATGATAAGAGAAGAGGAGAGAAAGGGAGTAAGGAAGGATAAAGGGAGGGAGGGAAGAGAGAAGGAAGGGAGAAGGAAGAGAGGGAGGGAAAAAAGAAGGAAGGAAGGAAACATTTATCAAAAGCTTACTATGAGCTTTGCCCTGTGCTAAACCCTGGGAATGTAAATAGAAAATGAACAGTCTGAACCTTGGAAAGGATCTGTGAGGGAGAAAATGATGAAGCAGCCATGTAAAACAGGGTAGATAAGGGAAGTGTGGTGTAGTGGATAGAGCCATGTGCTTCTACTCAATCATAGGTTTGAATCCTGGCTCTGCTGCTTACTATCCCTATGGTCTTCAGCAAGTCATTTAACCTTCATGGATCTCAGTATCTCAGCCTCCAGCTTGGCAGGGCCTGCCAGAGCTTGTGGTCTGTTGGAATAACCTTCAAGAACCCACATCCAAAGCAAAGCATCTGAGAAGGACTTTAGTGGCAGAGGAGCCATTATCAATATTATTACTGGTTGCAGGCATATGAGGCTTTGGGGTGATGTGGCCAGCTTTTTGGTAATCCCTACGGTTTGCCTTCTCATCCAGTATTGATCTCCTGGTATAAATCTCTGCTCTGACAGTCAGTTTTCCCACTCATCTCGGCCCTTGATTCTTGACACTCCACAGATACCCCAGCACCACCTAGTATGACTTCCCATTCAGGACCGCACACCTCCTACCTCTTACTCCAACTCCTCCAGAGGCTCCAGGCAGGGATTACCCTCCCTCCCCCTCATCCCAGTCCCATCCTAAGGAGATGGTTGCAACAACTATAGCAGGCCAGGGGCACCAGGAGAAAACTAGTTTGGGGTCATGGATTCCATGGAGAAGGCACTATGGAGTCGGCTATCCAGATCCATTCAATTCCCCAAGTGACCTACTACCCCCACTCTTCCCTCACCTGTACCAGGCTAACTAGTGTGGACCAGCACATCTTCCTTCCTTAAATTTTTTGGAAGAAATCCTTCCCAGATTGTTCACTCTGGGGACGTTGGAATCAGCTCCCTTCCAGAGTCTTCTGGGAAGCAGGTTCAAAACCTTTCTCCACTTTCTGAGCTGTTACTTCCTATCATGGACAGGAGCCAGAAGATCACATAGAAGGGCTTAGGAAAGCTGTGAAATGTCTGTGTTTAACCCAGAGAGTAATAATGAGAAGGATGAAGAAACAGGACTTCTTGTGTCTCAGAACCCAGAAAGTTAAGCTGAGACTGGGGGCGGGGCAGGGAAGGGACATAGATTATTAGAATAAAGAGGGTCCTCAGAACAAGTAATGGGCCCTTAATAGCAATAAGTTATATTTATTTAGTACTCTAAGATTCACAAAGCACTTTCTTCACACCAACTCTGTGAGGTAGGCAGTACAAGCCTAATTATTTTAATTTTACAGGTGAGGAAACTGAGGTTTAGAATAGCTATGTACTCCTGGGCATTTTATCAATCCTTTGAGTGCCTGTGATTTTAGAACTATGAGTTCTCTTCTGCTACAATGGGAAAAAAACACCTTCTTATCACTTAGGAGATCATTTTCACAAGTTATGACCAACCTTTCCAATTCATCTAGGTTGTCTTGGGAAAGCAGACATAGAGTCCAAGTCACCACAATAATTAAATTCATAATTAAAGCCATCCCTCCTTGGGAGGACCTGCTGACATCTTTGTCTTCTATTACCATGGTCTTTGAGAACCCAGGGTGACCTCCAGGGTCACTTACATGTCACATGGACACATCAAAGAAGGGTTTTAGTAAAGCAGACCATGGTCATAGAGAATTAGATCTGAATTCAGATCTTCCATATCCAAATCCCATACTCTTGCCACTACCCCATGCTGCCTCACAGAATGCCAAAGCCAGAGGGGAGGCCAACTAGGTGCCATTCATTTTATTCTTTTTATCTCTACCAATCCTTCTTATAAGCTAATTTTTCCCCAACAATGAAAATCCAATTTCTGTCCCTCTCATATCCTCCCCATATGCAGAAGAAAGAAAAACAAAATCTTTGTTACAAATATGTATAGTTAAGCAAAATGAAGTCCTGCACTGGCCACCTTCATTTTACAGATGAGAAACTGAGGCTCTGAATGGTTAAGTAACTTACCCAAGGTTAGACATATAGAAGAGCGGGGGCTTATACCAAGGCTAGATCATGAAGAACCATTGTGTCAAAATGAGATAGAAACAGAGGCCACTAAGGAAATAAGGATGTCCTTGGGCTCATAGTAACTTAGAAAACCACATATTAACATTATCTGTGTTTTATTACATTCTGATTAATTTTATTATGTATTTCCCAATATTTTAGTTTAGTTCCTTATTTGACTGGTCCTATTTGACAACTTTAATCCAGTTAACCCCATTAGGGAAACTGCATAGAAAATTTGTCAAAAGTTACACAGAGAATTAATGGTAGAGCTAGAATCAAGGTAGAATTAAGATAGAATCTCGAATTTTATTTTGTTTAATAGTTTAACTATCAGTTTAAGGTTTGTAAAACACTATATACATCATCTCATTTGGTGTTCACAACATCATGAGGGTAGCATTATTATCCCCATTTTTATAGATGAGGACACTGAGGCTCAAGGATGTTAAGTGACTTGTCCAGGATCACAGAGCAGCAAATGTAGAAGGGGCAATTCAAATTTAGGTCTTCCCATGTCCAGGTTCCATTTCTATTTGAGTGTGACATCACTGGACTGAGGCAGATAGTGTTGAACTTCAAGTCTGAAAGGAGTGAGCTTGAATCTCTCCTCATTTACCGTGTTTCCCCGATAATAAGACTTATCCCGAAAATAAGCCCTCCCCTTACTGTGTAAGATTCCTTTAAAATAAGCCCTCCCCCGAAAATAAGCCCTATTGAGATTGCTACTGTAGTGAAGGTGATCCCCTGCGCTACACGCTACATTACGGTACCCTCTGTATGCACCATCCCCCCTTCCCGTGAAACGCATGCCGCGCTCCGAGCTGCATCCAATCAGAGCTGCAGCAGTGAGCGTGTCATCCTGTTCTTCCCCAGTGATTTGCTTATTTAATAAAGGTACATTTTTTTGTTCACATTTACCTGTTTATTAAAATTGCTGTCAATGTTCATTAAAATAAGCCCTCCCCTGAAAATAAGCCCTCTGGTGTTTTTCTGTCCAAAAAAAATATAATAAGACAGTGTCTTATTATCGGGGAAACATGATACTAGCTGTGTGACCCTCGGCAAGTGACAAAACCTTTCTTAGCCTTCACTCCTTCATCTGTATAATTGGGTTAGTAATAGTACATACCTTCCAAGGTTTTTGTAAGGATCAGATGATATGATGTTAATAAGTGCTTTGCAAACCTTCAAATGCCCACTATTATTATTATTATTAATTATTATGATGGTTATTATCTCTGGGCCTCAGGTTCCTCCTTTGTAAAACATGTGGGTTGAATTAGATGAGCTCAAAGATTTCCTCTGGTTCTAAATCCTGTAATAATAACCAGTGAGAAGGCTGGAGCAACCAGACATGGAAGAATAAGAACAAGGCCAGAGTAAGCAGGGTCTCCTGATCCCCTCCCTAGAGGGGGTTTAGCTGTCCTATTAATTCCATTTCTCTTCTTCTTCTCACCCCCCTCCCTGAAAACAGGATCCAATTTAATTTAGGGGGGGAAATACAGGAGAGCTGTAACATCCCATTTCTCCCTTGAAATGCAATCAGGCTGAGGGAAAGAATTAATTTTTAATTCCATCTTAATTACTTGGAGCAATAAGCTATTGGCATAGCCTGGCCCTGGGATGTCTCTCCCTCCTCCTCCCCCTCATTCTGCTGCTGTGACTGCTATCACCTGATGCACTCTCTACTCAGATAACTGAAGGTGGGGGATGGAAGCAAATATGGCCAGGACAGTTCACTTCCTGTCCCATAGGTCTCCCTTGCTGTATGGAATTCAGGAGCTTTGGGGATTTACAGAACCAAAGAATCACAATCATATTTGGGAATCTTTGAGGATATCAGGGTAAAACAAGTCCATCCCCTAAAGTGGCCATCCACTCTACGGGAAGTCCTCCCATAGCAGAGTCCATCACCAAAGGCAACTCATCCACTTCGGAACATCTCTAATGGTCAGGAAAGTTGGGGGGGGGGGTTTCCTTACATTGAGCCAAGATCTGCCTGTGTAACATACAGCCATCCCTCCTACTTTGACTCTATGAGGCCAAGCAGAACAACTTTTCCATTGCCATATCAGTCCTTCAAATACTTGAAGACAGTTATTCTGCTACCTTTAAGTCTTCTCTCAACAGTAACTCCTTGCCACAGTTCCATGAAGGAATTGAAGTGGTGTATTCTAGCAGGAAGAATGCTGTACTTGGAGTTGATAAGCCCCAGGTTCAAATCCCTGCTGTAACTTTCCTCATCACATGGTCACTGGCAAGTGATTTTACATCCTGAGTCTAGGTTTTTGCATCTGTGAAAGGGGGCTAATAATACCACTTACCTCAGGACTGTTGTGGGCTTCGAATGAAATGACAGACAGAAAGTGCATTGTTTTATGAATGTCAGCTCTCATTACTACTTCGATCAATCCTTGTAAGGTCTCCAGTCTGCTTGCTAGCCTGCTTACCCTCCTATGGAATAGCCAATGCCTGTCTTTAAACATGATACCTAGAACTGATTGTGATATAGCAGATGTTTTCCTACCAGTGCAGAGTAAAGTGGAACCATCAGCCTCCCTTGTCTTGAATGCTATTTCTCTCTCTCTCTCTCTCTCTCTCTCTCTCTCTCTCTCTCTCTCTCTATGCAGCCTGAGATCATACTGCTTTTTTTGGCTGCTGTGTCACACCATTAACTCATCCTGAGCTTGTAATCCATTAAAACCCCAAGATCATTTTCATACAAACTGCTTTCTAACTCTACCTCCCCCAGTTTGTACTTGTGAAGTTGATTTTTTTTGAACCAAAGCATAGAGCTTTTCATCTGTCACTATGAGATTTCAGCTTACTAGATTTGTTAGATTTAACTTGTCATTTTTTGGGACCCTGAATCATCATCTGATGTGTTAGCTATCCTTCCATCATAATAATAGCTACCATTTATATAGCTCTTTAAGGTTTGAAAAGGGCAACTCATGTAACTCCTTACAATCCTGTAAAGTAGGTGTTATTGTTATCCCCATTTTACAAACGAGGAAACTGAGGCACAGAGGGGTTAAGTGACTTGTCTGGGATCACACAACTAGGGAGTGTCTAAGACAGAATTGGAATTCAGGTCTTGCTGATTCCAAGACCTGTGCTCTATCCACTGTGTCTCCTACCTGCCAACTCTTGTGTCATCTGCAAATTTGATAAGCATGCCATCCCGGCCTTTATGTGAGCAACTGATAAAAATATCAAACAGTCCAGGACCAAGGACAGATGCTTCTATTAGACACCTTTCTAAGCTGACATAGACCCGTTAGACTGCTTCCTCTTCACATCATTGTTAAGCCAGTTTGGTATCTACATATCCTACATTTTTCCATCTTGTCTACAAGATAAGCATGAGAAATTTTGTCAGGTACTTTGAGGAATATAAATACATCATTCCCCTGATCTAGTAAACCTGTCCAAGAAAAAAGAAATGAAATTAATATGACATAACTTCTTTTGGGGGGGGAGGAGGAGGAGAGAATAACCTATTTTTGATGAAGCAATGCTGACTCTTAGTGATCACCACTTCCCTTTCTAGTTGTTAACAAACCATTGCTCTAATGGCCAATTCTAGCATTTTGTAGCAACCAAAGTCAAGCACCTCATACTCTCCCCTCTTCTCTTTTTTGAAACTTAAGACATTTGTCCTTCTCCCCCACTGTGGAATATCTTCCATTCTCCAGTGTTTCAAAGAGCATGGTTGGGCATCACATCTTCCAGTCCTGAAAGAAGTACCTTTGTACATAGCTGGGCCAGGTGAATTGAGCTCAATGAAAGCAACTAGGTGCTTTCTTATCATTTCTTCACTAATCTTGAGTTTCAACCTCATGTTAACTATTTTTATTCACTTCTTCCATATCTGGAGATCATTCTCCTTGGTAGACTGAACAAAAGCAAATTAAGAGTTGAGTAGTTACTCCTCCTATCATCTCTTATCACTGCTTCATCTACTCCAAGCATTATTGTCTTATTCCCTTCCTTGATCTTTCTCTTGTCCACTGTGCAGCTAAAACATCCTCTTTTGGCATTAAGATTTATTGCCAGCTTCAGCTTCTTCTATTAATTCCCTAAATCCCTCTTTTGAAACCCCTACCTTTAATTAACAGCAGGAATGAGAAGACCATTGAGAAACACATGGGAGGCACTTGCTGAAATGAATATGGAGTTAGGGGACCCTAGGTTCAAATTCCACTTTTGTGGCTTACTATACTTGGACAATCACAGACAAGTCATTTAATTTCTCTGAATCTCAGTTTTCCAATCTCAGAAATGAAGGGGTTGAACTAGATGACTTCTCTGAGGTTCCCTCCAGTTATAAATAAGTGATTTGAAGGAGTGATTTGTGTGCCCTGAGGATCTTCAGTCTCTTATCCAGGACTTCATAATCTCTGACAATGCTTTCCTTCTGGTAGTGTTCCTTGTCCTTGCATTAATCACTATGAGTGAGTAAATAGAGAATGACCATCAAGCTTCCCCAGCTTTGGGAGGATCTCTGTCATGGCCTGGACAGTTGCCCTGGGAAGATACAGGTGTTTTTATTGTTTGGGTCAGGTATCAGATGACTGCTTCAGTATCTCTCCACAGGAAGCTATCAACCATACAGACAGTGTGGTACTGTGGAAAGAACACTGGATTTGGATTCACAGGACATAGGTTCATGTCCCAACTCTGCCACTTGCTACCCGTGTAACCTTGGCCACATCACTTCAAGTCTCCAGGCCTCTGTTTCTTCCTCTGTAAAATGGAGGGGGGAGGTTTGGACCTGATGGTGGCTATGGTCTTTTCCAACAGTATATCAAAATTGCTGTGCATTTTTAAAGTCATGTCTGACTCTGTGACCCCACTGGGGGTTTTCTTGGCAGAGACACTGGAGTGGTTTCCTGTTTCCTCCTCCAACTCATTTGACAGATGAGGAAATGGGGGCAAATTTGCCCAGGGTCACATAGCTAGCAAGTGTCTGAGGTCATCTGAACTCAGGTCTTCCTGACTCCAGGCCCTGTACTCTATCCCCTGCACCACCTAGCTGCCTTTCTACACCAATAATCCTACAATAAAGGCAGGAGTTCTTTCTTCTGCTGCTGGATTCTACCTCTTTCCTGATGGAGTCACATCATCAGTGATTGGAACATACAAAGCTGCTTCCTCCTAAAAGGAGCCAACTCTTCCCTCTATAAGAAGTTTCCTATGTTGTCTCAAACCACCAAATGTTCTGTAGACCTTCCCTTTCCCTTCTTGGGTCACAATCTTCCAATCATCTGACCTTATGTAGGTAGCATCCCTCAGGATAAAGTCATAAGATCTATCATAGATTTGGAGCAGGCAGGGACTTTAGAGGCATAGAGTCCAAACACCTTCATGTTACTTATGAAGAAATTGAGCCTGAGGGAGATTAGTGACATAGGTAATAAATATCTGAGACATAATTTAAACTCAGGCTTGAGGTCAGAACACTGTCTACTTGGTGTTACCTAATGGTATCTTTACCTGCTTTATTCCTGGAGTTTTTTCCCTTGATATAGTTTTCTTCTTCTTGTTCTTCTTGTTCTTGTTCTTGTTCTTGTTCTTGTTCTTCTTCTTGTTCTTGTTCTCGTTTGTCTTCTTCTTCTTCTTCTTCTTCCTTCTTCTTCTTCTTCTTTCTTCTTCTTCTTTCTTCTTCTTCTTCTTCTTCTTCTTCTTCTTCTTCTTCTTCTTCTTCTTCTTCTTCTTCTTCTTCTTCTTCTTCTCCTCCTTCCTTCTTTCTTCTTCTTTCTCTCTGATAGCCTAGAGCGGTTACAGAGGCATTCGTCCACTTATCTTCTCCTTCCCCCTTTTTTCCCTTGGAAGACACTAGCCTGCACTCTGCACATGTGTCCGCTACTTGGCAGAAACAGAAACACAAATTGCAGTTTACTATAAAGCTCCTCTTGACCTCCATACTTCCTGCAAGTGAGATCTTCAGTCCTTTGTCATTATTGTTGGCTATCTTTTGTGGAAAACTGCCTTTTCCATACCTGTTCACTAGTTGGAGGACTCAGTGTCTAGGATCTTCTGAGGGAGGTTTCATTTATTTTTTCCTGCATGCCCTGCCTTTTCTTGGGATACTGTTGTTGTTTAGTTGTTTTCAGATGTATCTAACTCTTTGTGACCCCTTTGGGGCTTACTTGGCAAAGTTACTGGAATGGTCTGCTATTTACTTCCCTGGTTCATTTGACAGATGAAGAAACTGAGGCAAACAGGGTAAACTTGGCCAGGGTCACACAGCTAGTGAGTTTCTGAGACTAGATTTGAACTCAGGTCCTGCCGACTCCAGACCCAGCACTCTATCCTAAATGCTCTGATATCATACTACCTCACTTAATTGTCTTTGATTGGCAATTAGCAAATTCTTGCCAAGTTCTATTGCAAATGGGAGCTGCCTTTAGCTGTCCTCTGAGTTAAGGTCTCAAGCAGAAATACAATTATCTGTAAAGCTTTATCTAATTAAATCTAATTAGCTTCTTTTCTCTTCTAGCTAATAGACTTTAGATATCACCTTGGGTTTCCCTGGTCACAATGCCAATATGATATGAAATGATATATGATTCTTGATATGATGCAGAAATAACATCATATAATATCACTGCAACAGCAGATTACATTTATGTGGAACTTCTTGACTTTACAAATTGTAGGTGCTTTTTGAATGAAAGAATTAATGGATAAATATTGGAAAAATAAAAGTTTCACAGAAACAAAGAATCTCTAGTGGGAAGGGACATTGAAGACCATCTAGTCCAATCTATTCCCCTAAGTAGTAATATCCTCCACAATATTCCTGAGAATCATACATTTGAAGACCTCCGATAATAGGGGACTTACTACCCCTGTGAGAGCCCATACAACTTTTAAACAGTGTTAATTGTTAGGATTTGTGAAATTCATAAAATCTACAAGCTAAAAAGGACCTTAGAGATCTTACCCAGCCCCATCTTTTTACAGTTAGGAAAACTGAGGCTCAGAACGAGGAAGCACCTTATCCAAAGTCACACGATAAGTTAGTGACAGAAATCCAGGCTCATAGATCCAGGACTCTGTCCCCACTTCTCCAAGTCCATCTTTCTTCTTTTCTTGCTTGCTCTATACTGTCAGTATGATTGAATTCCTTTTGACGGCTTTCCCTCAGCTGGGAAGCTTTGACTTCCTTTGTCTCAATCAGTGCCCTCAGGGAAGGAGAAGAGGTTCTTGTGTGCTCTTATTTCCAGGCTTGAAGCTGCTCAGCACATAAGAGCAAACTCAAAGGCTCCTCAGCTCCCATCACCACTGAACTGTGCCAGCAACCAGAAGGAAGCGAAGTAGGTCCTTGGGTTGTAGAAAGCTACAGTGAAACGCGCTTTTAGTAAAAGGACAAGAGAAAGGCAGAGCTATAGGGGATGTTAGAACGAATGTTAGAGCCAGAAGGGACCTCGAAACACACTGGCAGAGCTGGGAGAATCCTTAGAACATAATTAGAACACAGAATGGCAGAGCTGGGAGGGTCCTTAGAACATAAAATGTTAGAAGTGGAAGGGGCTTTAAAACACAAAGCTGAAAGGAATCTTAGAACATAAAATATCAATGTGGCAAGGGGTTTTAGAACACAGAAAGTCAGAGCTGGTGGGACCTGAGAACATAAAATGTCAGCACTAAAAAAGACCTTAGAATATATAATATTAAGGGGCAGCTAGGTGGCTCAGTGAATAGAGTCAATAGAGCCCTGGAGTCAGGAGGACCTGGGTTTGGATCCGGCCTCAGACACTTAACACACACACACACACACACACACAAAACCTAGCCATGTAACCTTGGGCAAGTCACTTAACCCCAATTGCCCTCCGAAAGAAAGAAGGAAAGAAAGGAAGGAAGGAAGAAAGGAAGGAAGGAAGGAAGAAAGAAAGAAAGAAAGAAAGAAAGAAAGAAAGAAAGAAAGAAAG
>NW_027187393.1:910353-917813 GCF_028583685.1 Petaurus breviceps papuanus
AAGAAAGAAAGAAAGAAAGAAAGAAAGAAAGAAAGAAAGAAAGAAAGAAAGAAAGAAAGAAAGAAAGAAAGAAAGAAAGAAAGAAAGAAAGAAAGAAAGAAAGAAAGAAAGAAAGAAAGAACATAGAACATTAGATCTGGAAAGGACCTTAGAACATAGAATGTCAGAACTGGGAGGGACCAGAGAACAGAGAATGTCAAAGCTGAAAGAGACCTTAGAGATCATCTAGACCAATCACTTCAATTGACACGCAGGGAAACAGACCCAGAGGAGGCAGTCACAGAACCTCAGCATTGGAAAGAACCTTCGAGAGAATCTACCACATCTACTTACATACTTCAAGTACTCCTGGTTTCAGTTGCAGGGGCATTGCCCCCCACCAGTGCATATCACATCCCATACAGCTTCCATCAGCATCCGTGATGATAATGAGCTCTTGAATTCTCCAATTAAGTCAGCTGGCTAGTCATAGAATGACAGACGAACTGTCCATCCCCAATCCAGCACTCAAAGTAATTCCAGCTTGGTAGGATCTACCAAAGGGGATTTCCTAAGACTAACTGGCTCAGGTGCTCAACTAGAGACACTTCTCATTTTAATTCAATAAAGCATGTTATTCATCCTGTCTATAATAATCAACGTATCTGTATCAGAATATTGGGCTTGGACCAATGTTATTTTCTTCACTATTTGCTTTTTTAAAGCACTAATTTGGGAAAGCTTTTGGATGGTGCATCTTTCATTGTAAATGGTGGTTGGTTGAGAATTTTGCCCAACTTGCAAAACAAGAATATATGGATATATAAAAATTATAATGGAAAATCTGATAATACTCTATCCCATGTCATCCTTGTCAGGTTGTGGAGAATCCATGTTTCTTTCTAAGCCTTAACAAAAATATGATTTGAAGTCAAAGTTCATACTAGTCCTTAATAAAACTTTTATCATTATCAATGGAGAGATAGTGTGGTATAGTGAATGGAGAGTTGCCTTTGGAGTCAGCAGGTCCTCAGTTCAAGTTTCTCCTCTGCTACACTAGAATGTAGGACCCTGAGTAAGTCTCTTAACCTCTCAGTGCCCCAGAAGACTCTCTAAGATTGTAAGTAGCAAAGTAGGTGCTGACCTGTACTGGTAGAGGGAGATTCTTCACCAGGAGTTCCCTGTGCCAATAAAGTCACAAGTTCAATCCAAAAGAAGTTATATTATCAATAATATCATACTTTAAAAAGAGATTTATTGATATCTTTTGTTGTAAAATTACCTTCATTTCTAAATACATCCCTTTCCCTCCTCTACCTAGAGAGTCATCTCCAGCAGCAAAGAATTAAAAAAGAGGGAAAAGTCAGCAAAATGAATCAACACCTCAGCTGAGTCAGCTATATATAAAGTGTCACATCCATCTCTGCAAAGTCCCCCATTCCCTGCAAAGAAATCAGGGAGGTGGATTTTCTCATCTCTTCTTTGAGGCCAAGCTTGTTGAAATAATATACTTCTTAAATATCAAGGGATCCTTTCAATAACTGTTCGAGTAGGAAAATGCAATCTTTCCATTTTATAAATAAGGGAAATGACAGAGACATCAAGTGACTTATCCAAGGTCACACAGATAGTTTAAGCCAGGGCTCCAACTCAAGATCAAAGCAGATAAGGACTCTGCTCCAGCATTCTCTTGCTCTTTTGATTGGTGAATTCCTCCCCCAAACCTCCATTTCAGGAAACTGCCAAGCCAGCCATGCTCACTCCAAACCAACTCAGTTATGACTCCCTCGAATACTTTTAGGACGGGGGCCCTGTGCTTTCTCAACTCCCTACTAAGTATTGTTTCCCCCCATTAGAATGTAAGCTTCTCCAGGGCAGGGACTAGGATTCATTGTGTTTGTATTTCTATACCCAGTGTTTAGCACAGTGGCTGGCACAAAGTGCTTAATTAATGCCTTTTCTATTTAATAAATGCTTTATTAAGACAGTTAGGCGGTGCAGTGGATAGAGTCAGGAAGACCTGAGTTCAAATCCAGCCTTGGATACTTCCTAGCTATGTGACTGTGAGCAAATTACTTAACCTCTGTCTGCCTCAGTTTCTTCAGCTGTGTAAAAGAGAATAATAATATTATATACTACATGTATTTATTATATTATCGATATTATCTTATACAGCTATGTTATTTTTATTAATATTATATTAATCAATTTAATGTCATATACTAATTTTATCTTATTACATTAATATTAAATTTTAAATTCTATATTTTTATTAAAATAATAAAAGTATCTATTTCCCAGGGCTATTGTGAGGATTAAATGAGATAATATTTGTAAATTACTGAGCACAGTGTCTGGCACATAAGTTATTTAATAAACACTTACTTCCCTTGTTTTTTAATCTTTAAGTGCTTAAAGTACAGGTTCCCTCCCTCCCTCTCTCTCTCTCTCTCTCTCTCTCTCTCTCTCTCTCTCTCTCTCTCTCTCTCTCTCTCTCTCTCTCTCTCTCTCTCTCATTTATCCACACACATCACACACACATTATATATGTATATCTGCTTGGTTTTTCTGATCCACATGGTCATAGGTGCTTAGAGTCAGTCAGATGTGACAGGAGGGTATCCAATCTAACCCATCTCTTCTACAAGGCTGTAAGTGTGAATCCAGTGATGGACTCTGTGTATGTGTGCATGTGTATGTGTCCTTCAAGAACTAGCTTAAAGGGTTTGGCCATCTCCAAAGAGTTGGAAACTAAGGACTGAATTCTTTGGATTACAGCAACTCATGAAAATCACTAATTCATGGTAACCTTACAATCTGCATCAATGGAAGGAGGACCCACGTCAAGGCAATCTAGGATCACTGATGTCACAGAGGATTGAAATACCTCACTTGAAAGGGTCCATTATCTCAGCTCTGTCAGTAACTATCTGTGAGACCTAGGCCAAGTTATTGAATCTCTCTGGGCTTTGTTTTCTCATCTGAACAATAAGGAGGTCTGATTAGATAAATTCTAAGGTTCCTTTAAGCCCTTCCCCAACTCTGTCATCTCAACAGGCACTGGCAATGTGCCCGTGCCAAAGACAAGGCAAACATCGTTACCATCATTTTATAAATGAAGAAAGTAAGGCTCCCATAGGGAAGTGACTTACCTGAGGTCATATAGCCCATTAGAGTTAGTGACAAAGCCCAGACTTAAAACCAGGTCTTCTAACTGAATCGTAGGCTCTTTCTGCTATAGCAAACTTTAAAGCATCCAAAGGAACTTTGTCCTCTTCAGAGTAAAAACCTGGGCATCTGGAAGCTGAAAGGGAGCCTTAAGATTATTTAGTCTAAATGAGGTATAGAAATCCATCTTGCTCTACAAGAAAGTAAGGGGGATTAGGGGGGGATATAAGAGAGGGCAGATTGGGGGAAGGGGTATTCAGTATGTTTTCCATTTTGGGGTAGGGGTAGGGGAGAGATGGGAAGAAAATCTGTAACTCAAAATCTTTGGGAAATGAATGTTGAAAACTAAAAATAAATTTAAATTTTTTTAAAAAAAGACTATTTAGCCTAACCTCATTATACAGATATGTAAACTGAGGACCTGAGATCAGTCAGTTGATCAGTAAGTATTTAATCGGTAACAGGCACTGTGCTAAGCACCAAGAAAAGCAAAAGACTATCCCTTCTCTCAAGGAGCTCAGTCTAATAGGTGGAAATATTATCTCATATTTTGTCCTCCTAATAATTATGGAAGGATGGTCCTATCATTATCCCCATTTTTATCCTCATCCCAGATGAGAAAACTGAGGCTTAGAGAGGTTATGGCAACTCATGAAAATCACTAATTCTTTCAACTTGCCCAGGGTTACACAGCTAGTGAGTGTCTGAGGCCATATTTGAACTCAGGTTTTCCTGACTCCAGGCTCTGTGCTCTACCCATTGAGCCAGCACTCTGTCCACTTTGAGATCATATATATGTATCTATGTGTGTGTATGTATGTATATGTGTGTGTGTATATATATATATATATGTAGTGGTTTGCAGATCTTAAAGCAATCTATAAGCACCAGCTACTGCTGCTGCTATATCATTACTATTAAGTGACTTGTCTAAGGTCACTTAGAAAGTGAGGTGTCAGGACATGATCCCAGATCTTCTGACTCATAGTCCTATGCTTCACATCCTTACCTGTATGGAGGTTATCTTATAATGGAGTCAAGAATATTATGTACTTTGGGTACTGGGGCATGGTCAGCAGTACATGTTAGGTCAGGTGAACTTGCACATTGTTTTTTTGTTTGTTTGTTTGTTTTGCTTTTTGGAGGGGCGATTGGGGTTGTGACTTGCCCAAGGTCACATGGCTAGTTTTTGTGTTGCGTGTCTGAGGCCAGATTTGAACTCAAGTCCTCCTGACTCCAGGGCCGGCGCTCTATTCACTGTGTCACCTAGCCACCCCACATTGTTTCTTAATTGGAGAGCATTGTAGAATGGCAGGATCTCCTGGCCTAGGGGGTCTATGCAAAGGAATTCTAAAGGATAGGACATCCTTAGTTCAACAGGTATGGGAGAAAGGCCACTCTGCCAGGGTGCTCTAAAACTCTGACCAGGTAAGGCACCCAGAAGATATTTTCGGAGACTCAGTTATGACTAACCTTGTTACAAAGGATCATCAATGCTCAACCCTTCAGTGTACTGTAAGACTTTTGCCCAGTCTCTGTGTAGCCCAACACATAAGACTCCCTAGTTTCACACACACACACACACACACACACACACACACACACATGCGCGCGCCATAGAGGAACACAAACAGACACACAGGCAAAGACACACAGGTAATCAGATTCCCACAGAGCCACACTGCTGTGCCTCCTTCAAACACAATCAGCTCTATCTTCATAGGATAAGGGCCTATTTAAGGAACGCCAGCACAGAGGGTTGAGTTCTCTCTAATTTTATCTGCTGCCTACAGACATCCTCTGAGTGGGAGAGAGGCTGATGCCCTCATTGGGGCTATTGGCAGCAGCAGCTGCTACCTTTCGGCCCCACAGATCAACTGTCTTGTCTTCCTAATTGTGGTAACCATTCCAACGCTATCCAACAGGAGGGGGGATGGAGTTGAGAATGGCAAGAAACGGATGGAAAAGACTGAGAAGGCTTGATTGATTTGCAGCAGCAGAGCAAACATAAGGCTAGTAGGGAAGGGGCAGAGACTTCAGTTGATGTTGGCTGATGGCCAGCCTTGAAGTCAGGGCCAAGGCCTGGGAAAGAGAAGATTTTGAGGTGGTAAATGAGATATACTTATTCATGCTAGAAAGAGGGTCCTGGAAGCTTTAAAGGGACCGTTTGCTGTTATTCTTCCCTGAAACATAGTTGTCTTTCTTTTCTGATTAGTTACTGGATCCTAATGGTTCCACCTTCCCAACATCTCTCCTTCCCATCCCCTCCTCCTATTCTGATGGCCACCACTCTAAGACAGGCCCCTGTTGC
This sequence comes from Petaurus breviceps papuanus, assembly GCF_028583685.1. Classification (NCBI taxonomy): domain Eukaryota; kingdom Metazoa; phylum Chordata; class Mammalia; order Diprotodontia; family Petauridae; genus Petaurus; species Petaurus breviceps. Next base: position 915,812 of record NW_027187393.1, read on the forward strand.
TCACCAGGACCATTACCATGCCCTCCTTATAGATCTCTCTACTTCTCCTATTCCCTAGCCCCCAACTGAGGTACATCCAACAACCAAAATTATCCTCTTTGACTGACAGGACATTTACCAAGCACTTACTATGGTCCAGACTTTGTGCAAAGATTCCATCATGTCATTATTCTACTGTTTAAACAAATACTGTCAGTGGTTTCCTATTGCCTACTGAGTAAAGGTCAAACTCCCTTGCCTGGCATTCAAGGCGCTGCATGATGTAGTACCACAATACCTTTCCTGTCTTGTTTCATTACCACCATCTTCCAGTCTACATTCCAGACAAACTGGACTACTCCAGCTCCCTGAACACAACTTGGACCCTCCCGCCTCAATGAATTCAAAGTATATTTTCAATGAGGCTATTTGGACCTAGAGTATTAAAAGACCTTGGTTTATTTAAAAACCATGAGCCCCAAGGTGTTTCTGATTGGATTTATAATGAAAATTGTCTATTATCTGGTTGAAGAGGAGAAAGAAATATTTATTTAAGCAATTGGGGTTAAGTAACTTGCTCAAGGTTACATGGCCAGTTATTTCTGGGTGTGGTGCTAAGTATCTGAACCCGAATTTGATCCCCAGGTCATCCCAACACTGGAGCCGGTGCTCTTACTTGCTGTGCTACCTGGCCACCCTGAGAAAGAAATATTTAAATCATCCAGATAAACCAGATTCAGGAACTATTCAAGAATCTGTACTTAGATGAGAACCAAGTGAAGAGAGAGAGAGAGAGAGAAGCAAAGACAGAGAGACACAGAGAAGCAGAGACATAGACACAGAGACAGAGACACAGATGGAAAGAGAGACAGACAGAGACAGAGAGAGAAACAGAGAGTCACAGAGACAGACAGAGACAGAAAGAGACAGAGAAACAGACACAGAGAGAGACATAGACACAGAGACACAGACAGACAGAAAGAGAGAGAGGAGGAGGAGGAAGAAGAAGAGCAGCAAGAGGGAGAGGAGATGAAGGAGGGGATGGAGAGTCAGTAGGACAGAGAAGAGGAGGGAAAGAAGGAATAGAGGAGTAAAGAGGTGGAGGGTGAAGGAAGATAGACAAGCAGAAGAGTGAGTACCTCAGTGCAGGCTCTTTTTTTAGAGGAAGACTTTTAATGGTGAAGGGGCTTCTACAGGAAAAAGCCTGCATCACCCAACTCCTGTTAACAGCCCAGGCAGAACTCAATAAAACTTTGTTGTATGGAATTGAAGAAAACTTGTAAATTACACACTGCCAGCACCTGTCTACTTACCTCCCTACCCCAGAGCATCTCCTTGCCCAGCCTGAGCCCCATTGGCTAAGGCCTAGAAAACCACAAGTCCCATCTTTCCCCCCTATCTGCCCAATGAGTTATTCACTTCACCCTCAAAATCAGCTGTCAGAGTGAAACTAATTTCTCTTGAGATGGGATGGTCTGGTGGGAAAAGGATTAGAGTTGCCTCCTTCCTTTTTCACTCTACATCCTTAGATCTGGGAGAAATTTCTGTCATACACCCCATCTCCAAAGAAAGAAGCAAGAGAATGAGTAAAGCTTCCTCTTTGGCCTTGACCCTGTGCTGATGCTTATCCCTTCTCTCCCTCAGCACCAGCCTGAATCCCACCCAGCCTTTGGAAACTGGAGCCAAATGCCACCTGCTCCAGGAAGCCTTTACTGACCCCCTCTCTGACCAAGATCAGTATTTTGCTTTTAGTCTCTCCAACTCACTTTTTAACCCACTTTTCACATACTATTGACTATCACTGTTGTCTGTGTATGCGTTTTATCCCAAATGAGATAACATAGTGTAAAGTGCTTTGCGAACCTTAACATACAATTGAAGTGCCAGATTGTTATTTTTTAAATTATTACTATTCCCCAATTAGACTGTGAGCTCCATAAAGGCAGGTGCCATATTTTTCATTTTTTTTTCTAAAATCTCTCTCTCTCTCTCTCTCTCTCTCTCTCTCTCTCCCTTCCTCCCC
>NW_027187393.1:917913-918106 GCF_028583685.1 Petaurus breviceps papuanus
CTCTCTCTCTCTCTCTCTCTCTCTCTCTCTCTCTCTCTCTCTTTCTCCCTCTGTCTCTGTCTCTCTTTCTCCCTCTGTCTCTCTGTCTCTATCTCTCTGTCTTCTTTCTGTGTCTCTCTGTCTGTCTCTGTCTCTCTTCCTCTCTGTCTGTCTCCCCTCTGTCTCTCTCTTTCTTTTTCTTTCTCCATCTCTC